>NW_005841866.1:918511-944802 GCF_000455745.1 Alligator sinensis
ACAGGTCTAAAGACTCAATCCTGTCTTAAGACACTTGGGCACACTGCCTGGCATGTACTATAAATTCAGCTACTCTATATGAGCACAATAGATAATACTGCAGGATACATTGGTGCCTACTGGTGTCTATGTCCCTGTATCTGAAAGTTCTGCCTTCTTCAAGCCCTTCCCTTGGATGAGAACCAAGAAAATATGCTGCTATAAAAGCATAAGCACCTTTTGAATACAGAGATGCATTTGAGATGATAAATTTTCCAAACAATGCCAGTGAGGTATGCATATTACCCTAGGAGTTTATGCACACACCTCCTTCCACACACATTTAAAAATGTAAAGCATTCCCTGGTCCTCAGAACTTCATATGGAAATATGTACATCTAAAAAAAAAGGAAAGTGTAACTGTCTCTGTTTCAAGGGACAGCCACTACATGACGCAAATTATAAAACTGAACAGTGGCCAGCACTGTACTAACTAAACAGACGGCATTAGAACAGGACCCAGATTATGGACTGCTCCTGAACAGCAGTCTGCATTTCACAGATTTCCCCCTCGTCTATTATTTTTAATTATTGTCAATCAAAACAAACAAAATACTAGAATGCTCTGAATTGCTCAGAACTTGAAATCTCTTTCAATAAATTGTGCGTAAATTGTGCATAAATTGTTCAGTAGGCCAATATTTTCTAAATACATTTTTTCCAGTACAAGTCACTTCTGTAAATGAGATCCTGTATTTTCAATGATTTTTTGTAGTTTAAAAAGGTACTTAAAAAGATATAAGTACACAAATAGATAACTAAATATATTCAGAAAAGCATGCTGTTAAACCAACAACTAATTTATATATATTTAACATTTGGCAATATCCACTTAATCAAACATTTTTTTGCATAATCCAGTCTAAATACTTTATATTTTGAGGCTGTATTTTTCTCATAGTAGCAGTGCTTAAAGTACTTGTAAGAATCATGGTCTCTTTACTTCTTTTAATCCTCTATGAGAAAAGGCTTTTCTTTTACAAGTTTTAAAGAAAGGAAAATACTCCTAGTTGAAAGCAGCAGATAGAGAGAGAGAGAGAGAGAGGGGTAAATGTCACATTGGGAGTGTTTAATCCATCAGTTCTTACTTCACAATAACATTGCTTAGTTTGTACTATGATGCTGAAAGTTGACTATAGTCCTAAGAAAGTTTCAAATGACAATAAGAAGTGGTTAAAATAATAGGATTATATAATAAATAAGGACATGGAAAAAATAGTGTTATTTTTACCATTGTTTGGAACAGATATAGCTGGTGAACTATAAAAAATGTTTACAATCTAAACAAAGGGACAACTTAGTATGATATTTCTGCAGTTAGATATTTTAAATTATCCTCTCTTGAGGCATAAACAGGTTTGATTCTCTGCTTTCATGAACAAGCAAAAATGGATGGGCCATCCCTCCATTGAAATAAACAAAATACTGTCAATTATGTGATCAGCTTCAAGCACAGGCATGTAGAAAAGCATCATTTTCAAAGATTGTTTTAAGAAATGCAAGGTCTTCAAAAGGGAAGCAGATGCACTCTTCCCCCTTTCCCCTCTTTCTACTGTCTAACTTCCCCTCCCCCTTTTAAAGTTGCTTTATGCTTGGGAAAGGTTTTTGGATTAAGTTTTCTAGAGACTAAGGGCCTTGTTACACATTGCACTGTGAGTTGCTCAAATGTAGATCTGTATTAGTCCCAGCTTGAATTTGAAGTAGTCATATATGTTCAGGCCAGAAGAGGCCTACAGGACTGAATGTTAAGAACATGCCCCTGCCCCCTGGGGCTGCTCTGGGTCCCCCTACCTCTGGGACTTCTCCTCAGTCTTCCCCACTTCCTTGTGGCTGCCTGTCCTGTTGGGCAAGCAGGTTACTCTGCCTACCCAACCCCCTGCTGCCACCACTGCCAGGCTGTTGCTCTTCTCTGGGCTAAGTCCAGCCCAGAGAGCAGTGGCAGCTGGGCAGGCAGGTTAACCCTTCTCTGCCTGCTCCCCTGGGACAATCAATGCTGGCAGTCACAAGTAACCAGTAGGGGGGTGGGGGTAGTGAGTGGGGATCTGGAGTCCTGGGGAGCAGTGAGCCCAGTCTGGGCCAGCGGGGGACAGGAGATGGGTGGGTTGTTTACACTAAGGTGTAGCCTAGAGTGACTAAACATTAGTGAAACACTAGCTGGGTAACCTGGATCGGAGAGAAACCTATCCTGGAGTTGCATAAGCCACCCAAAGGGTGCATCTACACATGCCCCTACAACAAAAGGAAGTACTAAATGATGACACAGTAACAGCCTCTACTACACCGTGCATGCTGCGCACGGTTATTTTTCGCTGCTGTGTTGCCATAGCAATGATCTCTCTCAGTATACCGCATCACTGTGGTGACAAAGCTGCGATGTCATGGTTTTTGCCTGCAGAAATTACATCATGGTAGTGCGTTGCTATGGTGATGTAGCATCATGTGTAGACATGCCCAACAAGTGTTTAAAACTAGCTTTAGATGTTAATGTGTGGATAATCCAGGGGTTAACAACTCAAGGAGCTGCCTAATATTAACATCATGCTATGCTAACATCATGAAGACATAGCGTTCAGAACCAGGAATAAGGTCAGTAATAATGCAGTCTTCCCCCCAACCTGATTATAAGGTTAAAATACAGTTATGGAGTCTCAGCATTTGGTGCTGGGTTGGTTTCAAGGCATGACAAGATAAGTACCTAACAGTAAAGGCATGCACAATTCTAGACTGTGCTTCAACACATTTCCAGACAGAGCACTACAGACAAGACAGGGAAGCTTACCCTCTTGCCTATTCAACTTTTGGCCTTTCTACTGAGGCTTATAACAAGTGCAGGACATTGTGGTATGAGAATTTACCAGCTCTGAAATAGTCAAAACAATCTGTAATGCCAAGCTAAATATAGGGTTCAGTCCTGCAGATCTTCCCAAGGAAATGTTGTGGAGTAGTCAACGAAAGATTTGTGTGCGTGGTCCCCAGAACTTGAGGGCCCCGAATTTATTTCATCCTCAAATTCTTGTGTGTAGCAGGAGGGCTAAACCTTACACAGTGTTGTCATATGTTTTTGGGAGGATAG
Organism: Alligator sinensis; assembly: GCF_000455745.1. Taxonomy (NCBI): domain Eukaryota; kingdom Metazoa; phylum Chordata; order Crocodylia; family Alligatoridae; genus Alligator; species Alligator sinensis. The sequence goes on from NW_005841866.1 coordinate 921,624, forward strand.
TAGTTTTTGATCAGTGTTATCTATCCAAGTTTATCATTTGAGTTTGGTATATATTTGATTCAGCTCTCCTGTGGATCAGATTCTAGTCCAGTTTCAAGGATTGGAACCAATTATGAGCCATTAGTTTTGGGTGATACACATTGGCCAGTTTCCTTGATGATGATAATTTATGAACTAGTAAATTTTGATTCATTACTGCATTGACTGTGGTTTTAATGGGACAAAATTCTTCTGAAATTGGTGAAGTTATTTTGGGGTAAAAGCAAAAAGACGGTGCTGAATCATTCTCCTGCTTTTTAGGTCATGTGACTTGTTATAGTTTTGTCATTTAAACAAGCCATATTGTGCAGAGATTTTGCTTCCTCATTTATGTCAGGACTTCTCTTAACAGACCTTTTTACTGGTCAAAGAATCCATTTCCATTTCTTGATCGTGAAAGAACAAATTGTCCAATTTCTTTGCCAGGAAGACTGAAGGAAAGTTGAGTTTGTGTCTAATCCAGACACTGTTATTTATAGCAGTTTAAGGCAGCAGAGGGACATGAAGTATGGTGTGCGTATAAAAGAAATGTTTTTGAGCAACCTCGTAAGAGTGAAGAAATCCGATTTCAGTCATAAATCTCATTGTGCACCCCACTAGGCCAACTCAGCCAGGATATTCTGTTTATCTTTTTCTCATTGGCCTTTATTTATGAGCCCCAATAACTCGGTGCTCAGGTTAGGACCAGGAATACAGGAGTTTAACTTTCTTCACTATTTCTCACACACTTATCATTCACTAGTAGAAAAATAAAAAAAAGAAATGACAGATCTTTGTTACCTCTTTGTTTTGTATGTATAAGTCTTCCACATATCATTATTAAGGTATCTACACAGTAATGGATCAATCATCATGTTTGTCCACCTGTTCTGAGTTATCTACCCCTTTAATATATTAATACATGTCTCTGATTGCAGTGGGGAAGGTTGCAAGGACTATTTGTAGCTGTCTACATTGGACCTTGAATAAAAGCAAAATGCAGATGAAACGTGAGAAAAATAATTTCTCCGTGAATTACTCTTGTTACCTGTTTTTCGATGTGGGAACAGATTCTAAGGGTGGGAAGGATCAATTATTTTGGAATTTGTATAGTCCTAAAATAAAATGGAAGGAAAGGGCCAATTCACTGTAAAACACAGAAACCTTATCTTGGTTTTAATGTCTCACCTTGTGTTCATATGCCTTTTTAGCTCTCCTGTAATAAACTTTCAACATTGATGAGTTATGGATGCGGAGAAACCAGGGGGCTGTTTTTTTGTCTCAGGGTGCACGTTTGCCGCTTTGCCATTCTTTTACATTTTCATTCTTCATGCTGATGAGTCAGTGCAGATTTATATTACCATGTTATTATGGATAGTATAGACTGAGTCTCCTTGAAAGTAATGGCATGTGATTGCTTACCCCATTACTTTCAATGGGACTAAGTCTATGTCATCCTTAGGGACTCAATCCCATTGAAAGTAATAGTCTGAGACTGCCCACATCGTTACTGTGCTTTAAATTGGATTGAATTTATACTGATCTGTAGAGGCCTGCCACAAAAGTCTCATTTTTAAGGCATAAAGTTGATAAAAGTTTTTTTGCCAGTGGTTGGAAAGTTTAATGGCCTGTTTGAAAATTGTGTTTATAATATTAAAAAGATCATGTTATATTGTTCCAAGTCTTTAACATTTGACATTAACCCTGGTAAAGAAACCCCTAAAGTACCACTTCTAGTAAAGTTTTTCCTTCCCTGTAATCCTTCCTTTAATATTTCATTTTTTAGCTTTTCATGAAGATGCTTTTTGATAGTTTTGTTCGATACATCAGTGACTGGTAGCAGACTCAAAAAGCCAATGTTAGCTTGTTTTCTCACACCTTTGAAATGTCTCCTTTTTAAACATATCTAAGCAATAGCGGATTACTTTGAGAGAGATTATTCATTGCTTCAAGACCTAAATAATAACACATTTTATTTTTCTTTACACACAACACCCTTTAATTCTGTTAGCATAAAATATCTTCCTGGTTAAAAAACAAAGCAAAACAATTCATGCAAAAATAAAGGTATCTTTGTGTTGCAATCCATTTTCTGAATCTGATGTCAAAGTATTTGCTAAGTTTATTTGCAACAAGAGCTTTATTTCTTCCTTTATTAATGTTAGGTGCTAATGTTCCTTTAGAAACTCAGAATGCATTTTTTATACTTTTACATTGCCACCAAATGCAACCAGATAAAATGAAATCTATTCTAGCAAGATTAATGTTTCAATGATAATGCAGTGGATGAAACAAAAGGAGTAAATGCCTGATTTTTCTTAAAGCTTTGCTGAATCCTAAGAAAGGAAATGTTGACTGATGAAATGAGCAAATTTAGCATAGGAATCAAAGAAGTATATGTGTGTCCTTCAAACATTCACACAGTATAATAAAAAAGACATATATCTCTGTGGTATATATTCTACTCAGTTCTACTAAATGCATGCTGTAGAATAAAATATACAGCCCACCTTATTTAATCTATAATGCATCATACAACATCATACAAGAAATGCACCTATCTTTTTAGGTAATCACCGTGACATAATTTATTTCAAAACAGATCACAGCGCCACAGCTGTTACTAGTGATTTAGTAATTGAATCAGCAGCAGCATTTTATATGCACTCATATTTATTAAAACCCTTCAGAAGCATTAAAGCACATTCTAGTCCTATGGAATGAATGAAAAACATGCCTTTAAGGGGTGGTGTATACTTTGTTTTATGCTTATTAGAGACTGCTACATGGACAAGTGTCATAGCCTCTCTCGAGTCACTGTAACTCAAGAAAATAAAACATGCATACAGTCACCTACCAAAGGCATAATATATAATTTCTCTCATATATACTAATGATAATAGTAATATTCTCTCATATAATTTCATACATAGTATGACTCTATATATGTGTGTGTGTATAGGTAATGTGCATGTGTGTAGAAAGAGAAATGAAAAACAGTGTAGGCAGATGGAATCAGTGAAATGTATAAATTTTGTATTTTAAAGAAATAGTATGAATAGGCCAAGCAAGTGCTAGCTATATCTATCTGCACCTTAACCTAATCATGAAAAAAAAACTTTTTTCTTTATGTGCTGGATCCAAAAGGAATCTGATGGAGGTATCCAAAGAAGGGGTCTTTTTTTTAGATTAATCCAGGGGCTGGTGTTGCTGTCACAGCAGTGGAGGTAGCAGCTGATACAATAAGAAACAGGAGAAGACTGGGAGAGGAATGGAGGGAGCGGGGAAGGAGGGCAGAGTCATGAAGGGCCATCAAGGACAGGATAGGAAGCATGCACTTTCTATAGAAATGCCTCTGCAAGGACTCCAAAAAGAGGGCAATATATTCAGAATGATGGGCAAGGAATTTTAGTAGCAATGTTTTAAAAGGTTAATAAATAGTTGTAAGGTTATAATACTTGGAGTTGTCCCTAGGGGTTTGTGGGGCCCGGGCCATAGCAGCCCATGCAGGGCTGCGGAGTGGTGAGCCAGAGGGGAGGGTGGCTAGCAGCTGGAGTACTGAGCTGGCAGCACATGGCTGCCACGGTGGAGCTGGCGGTGCACAGCGGCCATGGTGGGGCCTGTACAGCACTGTCCATGGGGCCCCCCAAAGTATGGGGCCTGGGGCAGTCACCCCAATTTCCCACCCACCTCCCTGCCCAGGACAGCCCTGCATTTTGACTACTTTGAAGACAGAGAAGCTCCATGCTGTGCTGTAGCTTCCTTGGTTTCCATACTGGTAATATCTGCATGTGCATTTGCTGTGGTACCAGTTTACTTGTGAGTAAATAACTCATGAATAAATGGTATTGGGCAGGTATCTATATGTGCAGGGAAGTGAGTGCAGATTTTCTACCAATCTGCTCCTGTTTCCAGGGGCCCTACAATGGACCCCTGCCACCACTGGGGTGAGCTCCAGGCTCCGGCTGCCAGCAGCCCTCTTCAAAAGCCAGTCCCACTTGCTGCTCTCTGGCCAGCCACTTCCCTGGCCAGGAGCACAGTGTGCAGCACAGGGACAGCACTCTCCTCACCACCTCTGCTTCCCCACACCATGGCTGCTCCTGCCCCTGGCCCTAGCAGCAATGACCAGTGCCCTGGGCTCCTACTGGCTGCTGTGCTGGCCCTGCTGGCCCACTGCACCAACCACCACCTGCCCCTGGCTGGACCCCAGCAAGGACATCAATTCCTTGCCAGGAATTCCATTGCCATCAGTTCCACTGCCAGGGCTGCCATTGACCTCCTGGGCTTCCAGCCCTGCTTTCTCTGGGCCAGACAGGACTGGTGGTGATATGTAGTTCAGCACATCTGGAATGATGAACAGTGGCTGGAGGCCTTCCGCATGACCCATGCCACCTTCCAGGACCTGATAGAGCAGCTCTGGCCACACCTGGAGTGGCAGGACACTGACATGTGTCCCTCCCTGTGGACACCTAGCTAGCCCTTGCCCTGCTGAAGGCGGCCATGCCCATCAGACTGTGGTAAGCTGGCCACCTTTTTGGCGTGGGTAAGGCTGCTGCTAGGGAGGCCATCCTGGACGTGTGCTGCACCCTCCAGGATACTGGGGGATACTGTGCTCTGCGTGCATCACCCCATGATGGTGGTGACAGGGTTCTGTTGGGAACCCTATACCTGGAACTCCTTGTCTGCCCAGTCCCCTGCCTCCTCACACCAGTTCCGTACCTACTTGTGCCAGTCCTGCACGTCCTCACAGATGATATCCTCTGCCCGCCATACCTGATCTGGTGAGCCATGTCCTCTGCCCGCCAGGGCCACGTGTCCTCCAGCCAGTCCTCTGATGCATGACCAAGCTATCTAGGAGGAGAATCCTGTCCAGGGTCCTCTTCTGATGGAGCTAGTGTATCCCAGGACCTCAGCTGTAGACAGCAGTGACCCTGAGGCCACATCTCAGATGTCAATTGTGGCGTCTCCCCAGCATGCAGCTGCAGGCCCTGTAGAGCTGAGAGAAAGGAGCTGTTTGTGTAAGTTTGTAACATTTCAGAGATAAGATGCTCTGTACCAGGGGCCATGCACTGCCCAGACTCAGATCGGGGATCAGGCACGTATAGGTGCCCAGGGACCATTGTAATTCAGGAAGATAGGCCTGGGCCTAGGCAGCCACCACCTAATCCTCCCATCGCCACTCACTCTTCTGGGGCTGGTGGGCCATTGGGTGCTGGCCGCAGGGAGTGTGCCTCCCCTGCACCGTTCCCAGGGTGGGACAGGCCAGGCTTTGGCAGCATCTGCTGCCATGGCTCCAGACCCTGCTGCCCCCCTCCTTCTGCAGGCCAACCACTCTGCTGCACTGCCCTCCAGCCAATGGCACCTGGGCTTGGAGGCTGCAGGGCTCCTGGATGACTGGGATGAGGAGCTGCCCATGCCCCTGCCCTCCCTTCAGCGGTCTTCTCTGGGGAGGTGCCCTGGGGCCAGCTGCTGTTGCACCCCAAGTGTTCCCTGAGTCTGCCCCTGCTGTGCATGCCCCTGCTGGTGCATGAGGAGCTGTTTGCATGGACTGAGAGATGCCTGACTTGGGCTGCTCAATAAAGTCTTGCACCGTTTCCCACCTCCCTTTGTGCTGTGGGGGGGGAACCCAGGGCCAGGAGAGTGCAGACAGGCCAGGCGGGGAGTGGGGGCAGGGGCCGGGGCAGAAAGGGCCCTCCCCACCAGTGCAGGCCTTACCACGTGGATGGGGCTGGCATGGCTGGCAGCTCCATGTATTCCACCGTGCAGCTCTAGGCAGTGTCCTCAGATGGCAGGGTGCAGTGGGTGGATGGTTGGCTAGACGCCTCCCCCCAGAGAAGCTGGTGCTGCTGGCAGCTGGTGGTCATGACCACACCTCTTGGCAGGGGCTGGGGCTGCAGAGCTGGCATGACAGGTACTGGTCCAGGATCTCCAAGCTGCTGATGGAGGGTGCATGCAGCTGGAGAGCTCTATGGGATGGGGTGCTAGATACCCAACGGGCTGTCCCCCAGTGACATGTCACCATGGGTGCCAGCCTGCAGTGGGGACTTGGACAAGCTGCCCATGCTGCTTTAGACAGCATGGCTGCAGGCAGCATCCTGGGGCATGAGGATGTCCATAAGTTCCCACATAAAGGGCATGGACTTATGGGTATTCCCTACCTGATGATTGTGGTCAGTGATGGCTACCCACTGTGCTCACAAAACCATGACCTTTATGCAGCACTGCCACACTGACTATTTGTGCCTGCACTCCTGCATCTGGGATGACAGCCCCTCATGGACATGGGCATTGAAGCATCCGCCCTGCTCAAACTGGCACTGTACCTCTGCCTCGCCCCACAGCATCACAAGGTTGCCAGTCTCCTCCTATGACCAGCTGGAGCCCTAGGTGGTGGGGACAAGCATGGGCATGGGTGTGGGCAAGGACATCACCATCTTGGTCCTGCACTGACTCTCTGGGCTATCCCTATGCTGCCAGGCCTGGGCAGCTGCCTGCAGTGCCCAGTGCAGGAGCCCAGCATGGGACTGACGGCCACATACCTGCAGGCCCTAGGCAGGCTGGTGGGCAGGTGGAGCTGGTCCCAGCAGCTAGAAGCTGCCTGCAGCTGGGCCTGGGGGCTCGCAGGCCTGGCTGGAGCCTGCAGCAGCCTGTAGGCCTGGATGGTGTGGACCTGGCACGTGTGTGGCATTTCAGTGTCAGGGAGCAGTGCTGGTGTGCAGGCAGGCTAGTACAGCTGGCTTGCAACCTGCCCAGGAAAACACAGGGGCCTGGAGTGGCCTTAGGCTCCCTGCTGGTGTGCACCAGGGTTTAAAATGCCTGCAGGCTTTTAAAGGCCTGAGGCAGAGGCTGCCATAGAGTCAGCCCAGTCCTGGGGCAGGAGAAGCTCCCAGCCCAGAGCCCTGGGGCTAGCCTGAGACCAGCCCCCTAGTGGCAGGGCTGACCTGGGAGCAAATTTGCTCCTGGGTTGCATCAACACATATATTATGGCACAGTACCTAATCACGCATAAATTTGATACCTTCATTTGCATTTGCAGGTGTCAAATTTATGTACAATTAGGGGTTGTTACTGTGTTTTAAATGTGCACACATGTAGGTGCGCATGCTTACTGCACAGTAAACTATGCTACTGTGCAGTTAAGTGTCTCATGTAGACATGCTCACTGTTTCCTTTCTATATTCTTAACTTGAGGAAAAATTATGGTAGTGCCAACACACTACATAGGGGATTTTCACTGTGGTGGTGTTTGTATGAGGTGATGGTAATAATGTGCCTTAATGTTATGGTGGTATAATGTGTCATGATGTGACAATATAACGTAAATACATAATATACCTCAGTAAAAATACTCTGAAACAAGCTATATAATTGTCTGAAGACTCTTGGAAGCAGTAACAATTATACTGTACAGGACATTTTTAGTGGGTTTGCAGTATTATACAGTATCAGGAGAGGCCATTACAATTTTGGACTACACAAACAAGGTCATTACATGTGGAGCAGGAAAGTAATATAATGTCTTTGTAGGTCAAGGTGTGAGGTTGCCTTGAGTGCTGTGTTTAGTTTGGTTCACCTTGTTGCTATAATGTTAAGATGATCTTTTCCACAGAAACTTTTGGTGAAAACCAAAATGGTTGGTTTCTAATTTTTTAACAATGTTTTTTAACGTGTTCTACAACCAGCTGTAGCCACCCAGCTTTGGGTATCTGCAGCTGCACCATGATCAAATCTCTTTGGGGAATAAGACTGAATCTCTAGTGGGAAATGGCTAGGGAGCTCAAAAGACATGTGTGCTACTGGTCTCTCTGTCCTTCACCCTACTGAAAAAATTAGTTGACTTGATTTCTAGGGTGGCATTAACCGTGTGCTACTGCCATGGTAAAAGAAGGAAAGATTGAACGGGACCCTATCATTAGGTGCAGAAAAAGTTAGTTATATAATGGAAAAGATGGTGAGCAGCATAAATTGATCTTGAGGGGGCAGAGTTATGTCTCTTGTGTAGTCATTATCAAGATATTTCTTCAGCAGGTTGGTCCTGAGACTGCACTCCTTACTGCGATGGCTGGTAGGTGGAATACTCTGATGTTTGTCCCTTCAGCTGTCATGCTGGAGCACATCTTTTAGAAAGCCAGCCAATCTCTATTTATGGACACAGAATGATGGTGAATTTACCATGTCTTTGGGTAATCTTTTCCTGTGGCTATTTGTATTTATTATTATATAGTAGCATCTTCACTTTAGTTTGAATCCTTTTATGTTCAAACCTCAGCCATTGGATGTTGGCCTGCTGTCCATATGTTTTCTGGGTCAGGTTAGTTGCAACATATCCTTGGGTCTGACCCCATTATTAACTTGCTAGTATCTCTTTCTGGAATCAAATACTTGATCTATTTCTTGTCCTATTAAAACAGTATTGCTGAGTTGTGACTAGCTGAGGGAATAATTTTCAGAGAATAATGTATCCAGTAAATCCCTTCTCTTTTTCTAAATGTAGGTTATCCGTCTTTAATTTTCATTTCCTTAAAATGTATTTGTTATTGTATATCCTGTTTGCACTTATTTGATTACTAGAATTTTAAATATTTTCCTTTGTATACATTGACTGAGAATATTTTAAAATCTAAGCTTAGTTGTGATTTGGTGCATTGGTCACATGGTATTATTTGTCTGGATGAAGTCACGCATTCATTTGCATATGATTCCACAAGTTTGTGCATGGAGCATGTAACTTGTGTCATTTGGTCATAATCATTCTAGTATTTGTAGAAGTTAATTCAAGAAGGGAATGAAAATAGAACACACAAATTTATGTAAAAAGTTGAATGAATATTCAGCAAAATCCTTTAGCATTACTCACCCAACTCTAAATGTGTCTTAGATAATTGCCATGTAGTACAGTTAACCACAGTTAATTTATACACCCTGTCCTCTAGTTAAGATGCTTAAAAAGCTATAATTCAAATTCATTTAAAAATAATTCATTGATATAAAGTTTTCTGATTAAATGGATGTATCCTAAAATTACAATTTGAGTAATACTCCAATTGTCCCATTATGATCAGAAATGGAGAAATTATTTGCTGTTTCTGACTCCAGTTTAGGAATTGGCCATGCATTTGAAGTGTGAGGTTAATTCTATATGCTTAAATCCTCATGGTTCACTGAAACTTAAGCACATGCTGAATCAAGGCTAACAGTGGCCTTAACATGTCTTAACATGCCATTAAGGTCTAGTGATCTAGCATCTGTGCAGTAAAACCATATTGCAAGCAGACACTATATAGCAGTCGCATTTTAGGATTTTTAAATTTAACACTGTAGTTATCATACACTTCATAACTCAGTAATATATAACCAGTGCTTAAATAATATATTGAGATGACAGATGTCATAAATATATTTGAAATGAATGTAGTAAAACCAAGCAAATTTTGATAGGAGGTTTCAATTTAAATGCTTTTCTGTTGTTGTTTTTGTTGCTGATTTTTATATATGATCCCTGGCAATTTTAAATTAAGGCAGGTGTCACCTTTAATTTATTGTTAGTTGGAAAGAACATTTATTTTGTGCTCAGAGGATTTATTCAACTTAACTCTGTAATTGCTAGCAATATACAAGCTCATTATATTACAATTTACTGCATTTAGCACCAGCTGTTATGGAGTTAATGGCAGAACCAGGAGAAAATGACATATAGCACATAATATATTTACCACAGACATGATAATAATATTAAAAGCCCGTCTTTTTTAAATCTACATGTGTGTTAATTTTAAAATATCCTATAGTCATATTCCAGTGCAGTATTTTAAAGGATAACCAAGTTGCTTTACAAGATGCACTATTTGACAAAATATAAAACCTTATCTACCTGCAGGCCCCATATAAAAAGGTTATTCTACAACATATTAGAATAATCACATCAAAACAGAATATAGTTCTGGTTGTATAAATCTAGATCTAGTAATTAGTTAGAGCTCTATGTAGTAATCGTATTACAATAAAATATTCTTCATCCCCCTTCAGAAAATTTGCAATATTTTAACATTTGATCAGGATTTATTAGTAACATGGAATGGGATGGGAAGGAGACCATCAAAAATACTTCCTGGCCTGTTAAATTATGATTTATGAATCATTACTCCCTGCCCCAAGGGAAGGCCTTCTTATGCACCTGAAGGTAGCATATCTCCAATGGGAAGGCCAAGGAAAAGACACTTCTGTCAACTCTGGCAAAAGTTCTGGGAGGGGGAAGAATGGGAGGTGGAATCATCCCTTGGGATTGCTGCAGAAGTCAAGGACTTCTGTAAATCCTCATTCCTCCAGTGAGCCCCAGTGACAGAGATGAGAAAAAGGCCTTGCAGGATCAAACTCAAAGTTCATATAAGTTATTGTAGTACAAATTTGGCACATTTATAATGTTCATAAAGAGTAGTTACCATGGTAACGCAGCATTGTTTTTAATATATTTCAGGGTGAGCATCAGAGATTAAGAATTCTGTTTATGAAACTCATGCAAGCTTTTTTTTTACTCTGAACCCACTTCTATCACAAAAAAAAGGTGGGGTGCAAGAACAGTCTGCATTTTTTCTCATGCTTGTGGAAAGCATGCTTTCTTTCTCATAGGGATTTAATTCAAAAGAGTTCTCCCAAACTCAGTGATTTTTTTTCCTGAGAAGAACATGCCTAAAAAGAACAAAGCTTACCAAATAAGGAAATATTATTTTTAAAATAATGTAATTAATGTATTTTTGGGAAAAGGAAACTCAGATTTTCAGAAATATCCTGTATGCGAAACAGTTCTGCAAAGGTAGGTATCCCCTTTAAAATGGTAATTCATCATGCCCTATGTCTACTCTGTATTATTAATACTGTAGATAATCGTAATATTTCAGGTCCCAATTCAGGAAGACACGTGCTTATGTGCATCCTATTTGACGACACCATAGACTTATGCTTAATATTTACTAAGACAAGCGAGTTATTGTTAAACACTGGATTAAGTACTGTCCTGAATGTTTACAAAAAGGGGAGTCTTTCTTTTTTCCTTTTTTTTTTTTTCTTTTCCCTTTTTTTAATCTTTTCCTTGAATAAGTTGTAAGAGGTCCTTCATCTTTTTTTCTTTTCCTTTAGCATGACTACTTGGTAGATGGAGTAGGATATTTTTGCTTTCTCCTTTCTCTCCTTTTTCCCCCTCCTTGTCTTTCCCTCCTCACACCCAGAATGCATTTCAAATACACTGAACATTTGATTGGTAATATATATATATATTGTCCTGAAGGGGGCGAGATTTGTGTCTTGTCTAGTATTTTGTGGCAGAAGTGTCCCATAATCATACCCCATCTGCCTATCTCTTGTTCTTTACCAATTTCCCTCTGCTTGTTAAAAAAAGTAATTGTTTCCTGTGATTGCATTTCCATTATAGCCAAAACAAAGCTTTAAAAAGTCATAAATTAACTCCCTCCAAAAGTCCTGAGATTAAAAAAAAAAAAAAAGAAGTGGAGGAAGAAATGGTGAAAAAGAAAGGATACATTTTTGACTCTATCTAGCATAAATTCAGGTCATATCTCCAAGCTTTTTTGGGGCAACGAGGAGAGCTAGGAACTTACTTAAAAAATAAAAGCAAACAGTATAACACAACAAACAAAACCCAGATAAAAGCTCAGATTCCCTGCTACAACCTGACTCCAGAAGCTAGGACTTTACACCAGAACTAAATATTCAAAGTCTCAGGATAAATTAAAACCGGGTGGAGGGGGAGGATCACTCAAGTGGTGGTGGCTGCAGGGCGGTTTGCAGTGCTCAGGTGGTCAGGGGTCTGCTTATGGTGGTGGGCTCTGGGGTGCCCATGCAGCCCTCACAGTATGCTGCACGGGGTCTTTGACCTGTGCAGTGTGCAGCCCTTGTCCTTTCTGAAGTTGGACAGCTCTGCACGGTACAGTGGCACCTGGAGCGTGGGGACGATGCATTTGCATCAGCCTGTCCTGCTAAGCGGCAGGCTGCCACATTCAGCACAAGCTGGAGCTCTTCTCATGTGAAGAAGTTTTCAGTGACATCAAATCACATTATCAGATTAAAAAAATGGTCTTTGCCAGACACTGAGGGGTTCAGTTTGGCTTCTGCTAAGACAGATTTTAACTCTGTTTTAATTAGCTTAAAACATGTTTTCATTTATCATATTGTGCTGAGTACATCCAGGATTAGAGGACTGAAGAACATGATGTGATATTGCACTTAGGTTAAAACAATGAAAAGCTAATTAGATACAGTGAAATAGCTATAATATATTAATATTTATGTTTTACATTATGTAGGTTATAGAAGTTAGGTTAATATAAAATGGTGCTTAATAGAATTGCAAGTGCTGCCTGATGACACTTTCATACAGAGTGCAGGGTACTGAAAAGGGATTTTGTTGGAAATCCAAGAAATCTGCATTACAATATGATGTTTCCTGCTGTGAGGGGATCCTCGCAATGCAGGGAAGAAAACTCAACACTTTAGTGCCACTCCCTGTTATTTACATAGGAATGCTATTCCTTTCATCTTTTAGTTCACTTGAAAAAGCGCCTGTCAGTAATGGAGAATGACATGCATTTTTACTTGGACTGATGAATACCGTTCAATTCTTTTATTATTTGGTTGGGGATTTTAGTGACTCTATGTAAGGCTGGATCCTGCAGGAGGGAAAACAATGGGATTTTTGCTATGGACATCAGTGGCAGCAGGATCAGTGCTGTAGCAAAAACAGGGATTGTCTCTATATTCAGGGGGTTAAAGTTATTCCTTGGTGGAATGCCATTGACTTCAGCAAAATACACCAGGCATGAATTTGCCCCAACTTATCCTTTCCTCCCCAGCTGAAATTCATTGGACTTGCATAAATCCACAGCATCCAGGCTCTGTTACAGCCAGTGTGAAAGCCTAGCAGAGTGTAGGATGCAATCCACCACTCCTGACCAGTGGCATTTTGCAGCCTCGCCCACCAGTTGTCAAGGACCAGTTTCACTCAATTTCTCCTCTGGCCTGTCATAGTTGTACAGGCTGTGTATGCTAGTGGCCCTCCCTCTGGCCAATTCCAAGTAGCCCCCTTTATGGTTTTCCACATCCCATAAAGCAGGCTGGCACAGGGACTCTTTCCACATAGCCTGTGAACACATTTATTGTTCCTAGGACTCCCCAGTAGCAATTGCTGTGGTGGCTTCACTGGTGTGGAGAACTATGCATTGCCCCACTGCAGGATGAGTCAGGTTCAGTCTCTGGCACTAAAACTTGTTCTCCGTCCCCAGACTGTATCGCACTCCACCTCTTTAACTCGCCAGATGTCTTTGCTTAATATATCCCTACCCTGCCAGATTATTAAAGGTTAAACTGGGCAGTTTTGTAAGTGTCTATAGCCCAAAAATAGATTCACTAAAATTCAAATTTATAGGTGGCTACTCATCAGATGCCCTTGTCCCCATTAACTAACTCACTGGAATTTATGTGCATTAAAAGTACAAAGACCTATCTACACATTTACTTTTTTTGTAAAGGGACTTAAGAAGTTTTACCATTGAGTTAGTCATTCCTGTGATTGTCAGGATTGTGACTTCAAAATTTTCATTTGCCTGTAAGAATTCAGCTTATGATGGCTGTGGTTAGCTGGACAGTGAATATACTTATGTCTAAATGATTCATTGGTGTTCACATTTGCAAATTTGCACTTTCTTGAGCCATACACTAACAGTTTTATATGTTCTATTGTAACATTCTTTAAAAGAAATAGCCCCTTTTAAAAAGGGTAGTTGCTAAAAGTGCAGATGCTCTCTCACAATTAAATGTTTGCAAAGCACAGAGAAAGGAATGCAGCATGCACACAAGCATCTCTCAATCCTTTTGGTTAGCCTCAGAGCTCAGAAACCAGTACCTCTGTGTAATATGATAGCAATGAGTTGGAAGAATATTTTAATTTTTGGCATGCACATGATCACACCAAGTGAAGATAAAGAAGATTTAGATCTTAGCTATTATATTCCTAGCAGGTTACTAGCATGTCTTTGTGAATCGGGTGTATAGTGAATTGTCTGCCTGCCAACATAGTTCTAAAACATGCGTTATATTTCACTGGCATATGTAAAAGCAAATTTTTATTGTGTTGTGCTTTCAAAAAAAAATTCCCCTGTAAATTAAAGATGTGTATTTGCATCTGGTTTTATTCAGCAATGTTTGAAACATTTTAATGCAAAGTAATATCTGTGTTTTGGCCACTCAAATGACAGAAAGCTTTTAATCATAAGCACTATTTTAAAATACTTTTTGAACAGCTTATAGCATCATATAACTTTTCCCTTTTCCTTTTATTTTTCTAATTAATGTTAAAATAACATTATTCAACTAAGTTAAAGACTTTGAGTCTTTGAATACCCTTTATTTTTTTAAAAACAGTAAATAATGTATTTAACAATACAACATATTTAAATTAGTTAAAAATCTTTGGTTTTCGGAGTTGCTTTAAAGTTTTGAGCATTAGCGAACTGCTGATTTAAAGATATTAAAATATGCAGTCTTAATTTTTATTATTACCCAGAAGAGAACAAATTTTACATTTCTGAATCTATATCATCCAGGCTGTGTTGCTGAATATTATCATCTTAACACTATAAAGACAAATAGAAAATCAGCAAACATGAAGGCATATATATGTGTGTGTGTAGACACATACATACGCATATGAGTGTATATTTTTGTGTGTGTGTGTGATGTATTATATGCAATATTTTTATTGACTACTAGCATTTCCTTATATATTTGGAATATAATGTAATAATATGCATATTGCACAATAGACAGATAGAGCGAAGTTTTCCACCATAAAAATATACAGCATATGGAGCCTCAATTAATGTTATCAAGATCAGAAGCTCATTTAGTACATTAAACATGAGCGTTTGCGTTTTGCTTATGATATTCCGTATTTTGCATGATGCACTACCAGGTTGGCACAAAAATGTATTTTAATGTTCTGGATATCACTGTCAGGGGGAGTCTTGCCTGAGTATAAGAACTGTATGATTTGGCCCTATGTCTGTTAAAAATAAATTACGTTTTTGGTCTAATGTAAAATTAAAATGAATAAACATCATAAAGCTTAGACCCATCCTGGCGGCTGTTTGAAAATTCCAGAGATGTGGCACAGGGGAACGACCATCATTCCAGTGGAAAATGTGCCTAGCTCTTTTCAATGGGGAACGAAGAGCAGAAATGGAAGAGTGAAATAACAATACGCTGATTGCTTTCATTTTTTTGTGTAGTTTAACATTGCATTAAAGAGAACAACCCGAGTTTCTACATTTTTCCTATTTTCTTGTCATGGATATATTAGCATTACATGATGCATACTAATTATAAAGTTGGCTGTAACAAGAGTTCCTCTTGTGAATCCATTTAAGAACTGATTGTTTACTATCTTTTTCTGTAAGTATAAAATTTTAATTATGCCACTGACAGGAACTGTGCGTGATACAGTGCTCTACATTTATCACTGGGAGAGGGCCAGTTGCAGAGCTGTTTGACTTTGGAGAAATCCTGATGCGCTTGCAATGTTGAGCAGCAGGTGCCACATTATTATGTACAGAAAAGCAATTAGGAAGCATATTGGATGAATGGGGAGTGCATTAATATTAGCAAGTACATTTGTCAGTGGTTTTGATGCGAGTCTTTTTCTTTTCTTTATGCAACATTAAGATTGTGGCTCTCATAAATTCTCCCCTTAAATTGCCATCTGTTCCCTTGTCATGCAGTAGTGAGGTAGAGAAAAGTTTTCTTGACAAAATGAAAAGAATTTCTTTTATTTAAAGTAGAAGCAAAGGAGCCTATACAAAGCAGGAGAATTGTAGGTTATGCAATTGAGCTTTGCATGTGTTAAGTAATTACCTTTGAATGTAACATTAACTGTGGAACAGTTAGATTCCCCCCCCCCCCCCAAGATTTCATTTTGCAACTGTTTTGTGTATTTTTTTAAATATTGCATAGAGCATATCTAACTAGGTTATATAACCATGACCACCACCACGATGGATCTGTTTGGGTCCCTATCCTGAAAGTTTCATGCAAAACTCCTCTAATCACTTCAGTGGGTTTTATGTTAGAGCAAGTCCCTTATTTTGGTGAATGTTCAGACACATGTGAATTGAGGAGTCAATACTGCAGTGTTACTTCCTGCAAAACCAGAGGGAGAAAACAAGTCTGTTAGCATTCTGTTCTGTTGTGAATCAGATGACAATGGTTCTGTGATGTCAGGTTTAACCTGCTGAAGGTATTAAACTTGTTGAACTCTGTGCACAAAGCTGTAAAGCATTTCTTTTAGAACAGATTTTATTTTCAGAGCAGTTTCAAAACTTCTGCTTATTTTCCTTGCAAGCAGATTTTGCATTGGGGGGAGATTGGCATGTCTCTGCCTGAGATTGTAGCTGGCTGTATTGAAAGAATGCTGAGGTTGGCGGGGGGAGCAGGGGGGGGGAAACAAAATGAAACATGGTAAACATTTTAAAAATATACTGGTACAAATATTGTTTGGGTTTTTTGATGAATAAAAGATAAAGTAAATTATTTTCTGAGGGCCCTCAGTCTGGTAATAGATATACCTACTGATGGGGAAGAAAAGGGGGCAAAGGTGCACAAATCATAGCACCATCCTATGTGTAGCAGGCCTCTTCAGCCTTTCATTGCTTTTGCGTTACGCTAGTACAAAATTGATGACTTTGGATTTATTTTGGCGTAACCCTGGAATAGTATATTGTCTGAAATGGGCAAGATTGAACAAGCAGTTGTCATTTGTGTTTAATCCTTATATGTACTTTAGGTTTCAGTGTGGATTTGATCTGATCTGATCTCACAAACCGTGAAGAAGTTTCCCCTTATATCCAGTCTGAGACCTTCTTTTATTTATTTGTTGGAAACTGATCCTGCCCATCTCCAAGTCTATAGAATTTTGTGTCTGTTTGTGTATATGTTCATATGAAGAGCCAAGGATTTCTTAGGATGATATTATTTTATTATACAAACTATATCATGCAAGACATTCTTCCTCAGGTCTGACCAGAAAAGCCAAGACATAGCACAGTAAAGAACAGTAGTGGGAAGAGGTGAGACAAATTCCCAGGGATAGTAGACACACAATTAGCAGAAGAAAAGAAGCTGATTATGTTCATGCATATACAGGTAGAGAGAGGTTCAAGCTAAGTTTAGCTTCTCATCTGACCTCCACTTACAGGGTATAACGTATTTTGGAAAAAGTACATCAGTGCTCAGTAAACCAGTTTTATTTCTGAGCTATGTCTGTAGTGAAACTTAACATCTTTTCCTCCTACTTCTTTCCTCTTCACCCCATTGATCAAACTCTTCAAAGCCCAAGATGGTCTGTTTTAGAGATAACGTGAACTAAAGAACTGTCAGCTTGAGTTGCACGTGGCAGTAGCAGCAGCAGTTCCAGTGGTGCTCGGACCTTTGGGCGTATGGGCCAGATCAGTGGCATGGGGCCAGTCCACGAACTGGATAAGACCCTGAGTACTAGGCTTCCATGTCTGGAGCAGGCCCTGCATAACCTCAGCTGGCCCTGCATAGTGGGATTGGGAACCATGTTGTTTCTATCTGGCCCCATGCAATGGGATCAGGCCCCAGGGCACCACATTGTTCCCTCCTGGTCCTGCATATAGCAATTGAGGCCCTGGGACCCCATGCCACCTCTGTCTGGCACACATGTAGGTATTGGGGCCCCTTAGTCAGCTCATTGGAACACTGGAACTCAAACGGCACCGTGCAACCCATACTGTATGGTCTTTATGAACCTGAGGCTCAAATGAGGACTTTCTATCTGCATCTTAATCCAGATAAGACTGAGATAGGGTTGGTAATGCAGGAAGAGTTGACTGAACTAGGTTATGGAAAGAAGTTGTGTAAGTTTGTAATGGTCAGAAGAGTTGGTTGAACTGATATAGAGTCCATTACTGGGATATTGTGACCACCTTTTGGAAACCTTTCTCAGGAGAAATATTCCCAGTAAGTGCTTGTGGAATTGGATCCTTAATTGTATGGCTGCTTCATTACTAATTGTGTAAACCACAAGATGAACATGAGCCTGCAATGCGATGCGGCGGCTAGTAAAGCGACCAAAACGCTGGCTTGCCTCCATAGATGCTTCTCAAGCAAATCCCGGGACGTCATTCTCCCCCTGTACTCGGCCTTAGTGGGGCCGCAGCTGGAGTACTGTGTCTAGTTTTGGGCTCCACAATTCAAAAAGGATGTGGAGAAGCTTGAGAGAGTCCAGAGAAGCATGATCAGAGGTCAGGGAAGCAGACCCTACGATGACAGGCTGAGAGCCCTGGGGCTCTTTAGCCTGAAAAAGCGCAGGCTCAGGGGTGATCTGATGGCCACCTACAAGTTTATCAGGGGTGACCACCAGCATCTGGGGGAACGTTTGTTCACCAGAGCGCCCCAAAGGATGACGAGGTCGAATGGTCACAAACTACTTCAAGACCGTTTCAGGCTGGACATAAGGAAGAACTTCTTTACTGTCCGAGCCCCCAAGGTCTGGAACAGCCTGCCACCGGAGGTGGTTCAAGTGCCTTCATTGAACACCTTCAAGATGAAACTGGATGCTTATCTTGCTGGGATCCTATGACCCCAGCTGACTTCCTGCCCTTTGGGCGGGGGGCTGGACTCGATGATCTTCCGAGGTCCCTTCCAGCCCTGATGTCTATGAAATCTATGAAAAAATAAAGCAGCAGAGGTTGTTGCATTGTTCCTTTGGTCTAGATAGTTCTTCTCATAAACGTTTTCAACTTCTGTTCCCATCTTTCCTGCCTGTGAGCCCATAATCAATGAGAGAACTTTCTGTTCAAAGAGAGTGAGTTGGGTTTTACCACAAAGGTGTTTCTCCAACATGTCCTCAATCACTTAAATATAACATAAATTTATTCCTTCCCCTTCTGTTCCGTTTAATTTATTTTGATCAATGTATTTGGCTCAGTATTTGGCTCATTAGTTTTTTCCTCTTCCAGTAAATAATAACAGAATTAACTTTCCTGTACATGTTCCAATGCTCTTAACATTGTTGCTGAATATATCTGTGCATTACTTTTTCATTTTATAAGTTTTTCTTCTTGCCTTACTGCTTATATATATAGTCTTTCTTGTTCATGTCTCCTGATTTCTTTACTTTGCCAGATTAAACAGTCCCTTACAAGTTTATGTGTTTTGCTTGTATCCAGTACATTGCTACTCCTTCAATTCAGATGTACGCATCATACATGAACAGATTGCATCTGTTCAAAAAAGAGCCCCAATCCAGTCACATAGTATTCATTCAAACAGCATTGATAGTAGTGAATTCATTTGAGATTCATATGGATGTCATATACTATGAGTTACAGTGTAAGCATCAGTTAATGGACACTCACAGTAAAGTGCTCCCTATCAAATAATACATCACCAAGCTACATAAAGTGGTTTATGTATTTTTTTCTTCCTCTATGATTTCGTCATGGCTAGAGAAGGTATCTAACGGTATGATTGCCTGGCTTTGTAGGGGATTTCTTTTTTAACCAGCATTGCTTAATATTTTATTAATGCATTATTTCTTTTGCAACCAGCATTGCTTAATATTTTATTAATGCATTTTTAAATAATTTATCTTTATACCTTTGTTTAATGGATATATTTTTATTCAGATTTTGATACCCAAGGAGGTGGGTCTAACAGTTCATGTTTGCACTTAGAGAAAAATTTCTCTTGTGAACTTTTTATAGCCTCTTAGATAAATACTGTTTTACAGTTTTTTCATCTCTATCTTTAATTATGTGTGTTATATTTGAAAAAAGGTTTGTATTGAGATGTAGCAAGTATTTTAGACAATGCAAATAACATGTTCTTTCCACTGATATCAGTTTATACTATATACAGATTTAATATGAACTAGCTTGTAAATCTAGATAATTCAATACCATTACAATTCCAGGTATCTCTTAGAAAGGTAATCAATTTACTTAATGATAAAACATACTATGGATAGAATTTGAAAAGCACTAAGTGCTGTTCAAAACCTAATCCTATTGATACCAATGGGAGTAGAGTTAAACCAATGCTGAGTGCTTTTGATAAAAAAAACCTCCTTAGAAATGTACTGGTCCCACTATCTCAGCTCCTTTGAATGTTAGTATCTTGCTACCTGTATGGTAGACCATGTTCTGCTCATCTCATGGAGAACTAACAGGATTACTTTTGTCATAATTGGGCATATCTACATGAAATGTTTAATGGGGAGTAGATTAATTAACTCTGCAGCACCACACATGTAGATGCTGACACAACTGGAGGGGCATGAGGGTGCTTCAGTGTGGGGGCTGCCTCTCCTCTAGCCAGCCCCTCTGCAGTACATTGAGCCAAGTTTGAACAGTCCCGGGCTGGGAGGCTGACCCCCTGGGCCACCTGCCAGCCGGGGCTGCTCTGACCTGGGTCAATGTGCTGTGGTCCTGGGCACATGTGTAAACACTGCACCTGAGAACAATAAACTCTGTGCTATAAGTGCTGGAGTTTACTGCTTTGCCTCTCAGTGGGCACATGTAGACGCACCCACTGAGAACTCATGGTAGACTTCTCTCATGACTGAGGCCACTAGAGCTTGGGGTATAGAATTCACCCCATTTGGCAGGAGGTGGGATCTTTTTCTTCTACAGAAAATTCTTTCCCAGTGAAAGTAATATATTAATACAGTAAAGAACAAACTGTCCTTTACCTTTATTTATTTTATTCTCTCAGTATTTTTGATACATGGGTATTTATTTTAATTGTGCTCTCTCAGTGCTTCTACTAGAATCCTGTATTTTTGGTTTGCTGAACCCTTAAGGTAGTATTTCAAATACAAAGTATTTTCAAAGTATATATTCAAATACAAAGGCAGACAGTTGTGCTGACATTTTGCGCACTGTTCACTATAAAGCACACTGCTATTTTTTCTATTTAAACAAAATTAAATACATTTAAAGTACAGTCTGCACCCTCTTTTTTGCCATATTTTATTTAACCAAGTATTCAGCAGTATAAAAATAGTGTCGGCATTCACCATATAATCCATTGTGTAACTTGGCTATGTCTGAACTAAAAAAAACCCACCTTCTTAAAACAACACTTTGATGTGGGTGTTCCTTTAAGTCTTAAAGGCACATACTGTACACATCAAAGTAGCATGTGAACTTTGGAGTATTTACCTTGTTTAATGGGAAATGTTTTCCTCATTTTTTCACCATGACTTTTTTGTACTGCACAATGTTTCTGTGTGTTCTTTTTCTATTTAAAATTTAAAGAGCTACATTTGGGAGAGGAACAATGTAGGTAAAAGAGACCCCTGGAGTGTGTCTGATGTGATAGTTCTCTTCTGTGCCACCATTTTTCCTCCTGCTGTGGGAGAGCTAAATGATAGTGCCTTATACCTTACTGAATAAAGCCTAACACAGTTTCCAGCTGTGAACATGTGATCATTTTTTGTTTGATTTTTGCACACAAGTATACTACTGCAAGCATACCCACACTGCTATGCAAACACTTTGTATGGGAATTATTGTTGACTCAGACATTAAACCAGCCCTGATTAATCACATTAAGTATTAAAGTATCTTTCTGTTCTCAGACATACCACAGCCTTTTCTGTTCTACTTGTTAGTGGAGAATTACTACATTACCAATTTACTTTATGGCTAAAGGGATGTTGAAAGATATGAGGAGCTACTGTATGTTACAATAGTGGAACTGAAAAGAGCCTATGGCCCGATCCTATAGTCCTTACCTACCTACTTCATCTCATTATCATCATCAGAAGTAATGGTTACCAAAGCTAGCCCTTGATTAATGTAGAAAACATTTATTATACTCTAGCATATGGAATTTTTAATGTAGTTTATCTTTCTTAACAGTATTGATTAAACAGAACACAATTAATCCTCTGGACATAAAAAAAAAATATTTTTATGAGATCATGCCAATTATGACAATCATTACTCAACAAATATTATACAAATAAAAATCTTTGAGAAAAATTTTAACCACATCAGCAGTGGTCAAAACAGAAGGCCTACTGTTCTATTCTTTAAGGGTATGCGGTATGTCATGATGTTTGTTAACCACCCAGATCTCATAATATCCTTCTTACTGGCTCACTGAACAGCAGAAAAAATGGGTCCTGGAGGAATACATCCAGAGACAAAGAAGAAAAGTTATTTTATTTTTAGTGATCAGACGGCATAATTGTTGGTTGGCGTTTAGTGGTTTGGAGTATGAAGGGAGGGGGGCATAATTTCTGAATAAATGAGCAACATCTACAATCACACAATGAGGCCAGATTTTTAGCACTGAAGTCAAAGGCAGTTTTGCTATGGATTTCAATGGGAACAAGGTTGAATTCTTTAAAATAGGAAAAAGCTAGCTGCTACCTTGAAACTGTCCTGATCCTTATAGTTGAGTGACTTGCCCCCAGTAGGCTCACTGAATCTCAGTGAGTGTGACTACTTGTATTCTCAAGACTAAGACTGTTTGCTGACCTTTGTTTTATATACTCACAGACTGACACCTGTGTGTTCAAATCATGTTGTGAATGTGACAGAACATTGTCAACAAAGCTAAGGACAGAAGGTACACATAAACCTGCTTAAGTGATCAGGAACTGGTTTAAACCTGTAACAGAACAGAAGTTCAGTGCACATAAACCAGTTTCAAAATGGCTGAAACTGATTTAAAATAAACCTGGATGGATGTAGTGTCAAACTTAACACTTTTAGGTCAAAGTGGTTTATGGAACTTCTGTCCCAGAGCCCCTCCTGATTCAACTTAACTCAGTCCTCCAGCATCCTGGGACACTGTGCAGCCTTAGTCTGTGCTCTCTGCTATCTGCTCCATATGTAAGCGGGGGGGAGTGCTTTTTCACTGCTGGCAGTTGGAAGCCGGGTGAATTTCCCAGCCCTGGCCCCTTGGCCAGGAGAATCAGCCTGGCTCCCAGTTGGGATGGGGGGAGTAAAACTACCACTATGGGCTTCTCCCCATGCCGGGCATAGCTAGGGGTCTGGAATGGAGGGAGGGAGAGGAAGAGGGTGGCTGTTGTGCCCCCCCCCCCCCACCCCTCCCCTACAACACC
>NW_005841866.1:944833-963246 GCF_000455745.1 Alligator sinensis
ACTCTCACCTCAACCCACCAGCCAGGGACAGGGCATGACCAGGTGATCACTCCAGCTCCTGGACAAGGTGGGGGGAGTAAAGCCCCTACTTTTGGCTACCCCCACTCTGCACCAGGCACAGCCCAGCTGGGGGTCTGGAGCCAAGTGGAAGGGCTGTTTTTCACCCCCACATCCAGTCTACCAGGCACAGAGGGGGCATGGCTGGGTGATCGTCCCAGCTCAGGCAGATGGAGTAAAGCCCCCACTGCAGTCTTCCCTGCAGTCAGCAGCCAGGGTGATCACCTGGCCATGCCCCCTCTCAAGCTGGAAGGCCAGCTGAGGAGGGAGTGAGGGGGGAAAAGGGCCCCCCTACCTGGCTATGTACCCCAAGCTAGTCTGTGCCCCGTGTGTGTAGGACAGCCTGCAGTGGGGGCCATTTTACCTCCCACTCCCTCTTAGCCAGCCTGCCAGCTGGGGAGGAGACATGGCCAGATGATTGCCCCAGCTCCCAGATGCAGGGGAGCTTGTGCTGGGGGCTTTACTCCCCCTGCCCAATCTGGGAGGTGGGGCAGTCATCCAGCCACACCTGCTCCTTGACTGGTGGGCCAGCTGAGGAGGGAGTAGGGGTAGAAAAACAGGCCCTACTGCAAGCTTCCATGCCCCAACCCCCACACTGGACATAGCCAAGCTGGGGGTCTGGAGCTGGGTGGGAGGGGGAGTGTTTCCCCCACCCCACTCCCTCCTCAGCTGTCCAGCCAGCTGAAGAGGGAGCATGGCCGGGTGATTGCTTTGGCTGCCAACTGCAAGTAAGCCCAGAGTGGGGACTTTACTCACCCTGCCCAAGCCAGGAGGTAGGGCCATCACCCTGCCATGCACCTTCCTTGGCCAGCAAGCTGGCTGAGGAGGGAGTAGGGAGGAAAAAAGGCCTCCACTGTGGGCTTCTCCCCACCCCCTCACCGTGCACGCAGCTCAGCCTGGCTTGGGGTCCAGATCTAGGATGGGGAGGGGTGTTTCCCACTCCCTGACTCCCTCCTTGGCTAGCCAGCTGGCCAAGGAGGGGGCATGGCTGGGCGACTGGCCTGGCTCTGGCCCTGGGTGCAGGGGCTGGCAGGGAAGAGAGGGAGAAATGCCCTGTTGGGGCCTTCCCTCTTCCCCACTTATGCCCACATTAGGGAGACCCCAGCTGGGCGTCCATGCAGGGTTGGGGGGGGGGGGGGCCCTTGTTTTGGCCCCTCAATTGGGGGCCCATGGAGGGTGGGGGGGGGGGGGTCCCTTGTATTGCCTCCTCAATCAGCCCAGACTGAGGAGGAGGGTGTGCCTGGCTAGGGGGACCAGATCATGGTATGGGAGGAGGCAGAAGTGCTCATCTGGGGGCTTTCCTCTCCCCACCTTCCCCAGTGCCCCCTCCTGGCTGGAGGTTGAAGAGCGGGCATGGCTGGGGGAATCGGTCATCTCCCTGCTCTCTGTGGTGGCTGGCTGGCTGGGAGGCATGTTTTAGTACCCCCCTGCCTCCTGGTATAGGCCACTGGAGGGGGTTGGCTGCCTTTCAGGTTTGAAAAGTGAACGTCAGTTCACTTTCTTAATGATTTAATCTGGGCAGTTTACAGAAACCTGCAAAAATTGAAACAATTCAGCCTTGGGCTTTCTGATTGTCTGTACTTAGCCCAAAAGGTTAGATAATTCATAGGCCAGGCTAAATCCTGCTCACTATACCAATTGTGTGTTGTCAGTGTGCTAATATCAGTTAAACATAATTTATTTTTTTAAGTAAATTTTGTTCTGCTATGTAAAGTAAAGACCTTTTAGGAAAGGTTATGAACTATGTATTTCATACATTTTGTAGGTATTAGGGCTGGAAGGGGCCTCGTAAGATCATCAGGTCCACCCCCTGCCCAAGGGGCAGGAAGTTAGCTAAGGTCAAAGGATCCCAGCAAGATAAACATCCAAATGTTACTAAAAGTGTTCAGAGTAGGTGCTTGCACCACCTCTGAGTCTGTTCCAGGCCTTGGGGGCTTGGACAGTAAAGAAGTTTTTTCCTTATGTCCAGCCTAAAATGGTCTTGGAGGAGTTTGTGACCATTTGACCTTGTCATTCCTTGGGACACTCTGCTGAACAGGCGTTCCCCCAGATCCTGATGCACACCCCTGATGCATGTATAGGCTGCCACCAAGTCACCCCTGAGCTTGCGCTTCTCCAGGCTGAAGTCCAATGGCTCTCAGCCTCTCTTCACAAGGCTTATTCTCTTGCCCTTATTATCTTGCATGGCTCTCCTTTGGACTCTCTCAAGCTTCTCCACGTCCTTCCTGAATTGTGGAGCCCAGAACTGGGTGCAGTACTCCAGCTGTGGCCTCACCAAGGCTGAGTACAGTGGGAGGATAACATCCTGGGTCGTGCTCAAGATCCATCGGTAGATGCAAGCCAGAGTTTTGTTTGCTTTGCCAGCTGCGGTATTGCATCGGTGGGTATTAATTATGGCTTAAAAGATGATATGCCAAAACATTGGAAGAGTAACTGTATTAAGTGGCCCTGCTTTCTGGAAACATTCAGTTTGGAAAGTTTTCATTGGAAATAGTATGTATAAAATGTGAGTTGTAACCAGCATGATCACAAAGGTAGCAGCATCAGCACCGAGGTTGTAAAACAGCAGCAAATTGCCGTGTCCTCCCACAGCTAGGCTCTGCAATGAATACTACAATATCTTCCATGTGGACCACTGTATCTGCATGTGGAATCTATTGGTATCTATTACAGTAGCCAGGTGAATGATTCAAAACATGTAGTGAGCTCTATGTGTTACTGTCCAGCAATTTCCACTGACCACCAATTAAAATTATTCAATACTCCTTCCTCTACTGCTTATGCAATTTATCACACATTTCAGGAACCAGAGGAAATGATGGAACAACACACACCAAGTAGTTCTGGCAGCAGCAGAAGTGAGGGCTCTGGGCTGCAGGTACACTTAGCTAGAGGGTGGAAAGGGGATGTTATGGCTTTGATAGCTGGCATTCAGTACATGTACAATATTATACACAGCAAAACTGGTGACAAGTTGGGATTCAGATTCTGTGTAGGGCCTTACCCCTTATACAGACATTTACTCTTATGCAAATGAGAACACATTGGGTATAAAACCACCGTCAAGACACAGCAGGATTGTTTCAAACCTACTTAGCATCTATGCAAGGTGCCAGGAAGTACTGGTTAAAGAATCCAAGAATCAGTCTCAGAATTGTCAATCCAGATGAGTTCAACTCATCTTGGCCTGCTTGCACCATGCCATACATAACAGTATAGGCATTAGCTCGACTAAGGTTGAACTAACATCAGCTACCTAAATTCAATCTGGTCTTGCTGGCATTTCCTACTCTAGACAAGGGTAAGAGCCCAGGAAGGATGGACATAGCAGTATTGCATTATCTTCATCCTAACTGCATGGCTCCAGTCAACATGCTGTCATGAAAGTATTCTTTGATGCCAGTCACCGTATAACAAATTCAGTTTGATTCTTTCTTCATTTGCCTGAATACAGGTGGTTGATATTTAGGCCATTTATTTACTCGTTTATTTTTGAGTGATAGAAAAGGTTAGTCAGGGCTCAAAGGGCTTTTTCATGGGCACTTTCATCTTTGCTAGGTGTTTTAATGGATAGAAAATTTCTCAGTATGACCTACGAGCCTCTATTTCTGAGGCCCACTCCAATTCCAATTCAAGGCAATAGCAGGACACTCCCAGTCTAGTGGGAGATGGGAGAGACCCTAGGTCTGACCATGTCCATACGTGAAGCAGCTACATCCATGGCAGTAGAGGAACAGAGATATGGTTCCTGCCAAGATAGGCTGGAAAGAAACTGATAGCAGCAGTGGCTGAGAACAGTGAGCTTGGCAGCATTAACATTCATAGGAGTAAACTGGGAGGCAAAGAAAAGCAGCAAGCTGACACCAGAGATAGCAACACTCACCCAACCAGGAGCAGGGTAAACCTGAGTATGTTCCTCCAGGTTGAACAACCAACTATTCCGGCTGAATATTTATTGCAGATTTTGTTCTGAGACCCAGATCACTGAGTGGGGCCTCTAGGGGCTATTGCTCTGTAAATTATCTCAAAAGTCAGGCCATATTCCTTTCCTTCCTTAGCACAGCCACCAAGTGCAAGATCCTCTCTCCAGCCATTAGCCTCCATACAATTGCTCTGTAGCACCTCTGCCACTTGGGAAAGGATTCCTTCCGTCAGCCTTTCTCACCCCCTTTGTGTGTGTCGAGCATACACTCCACTACAAGCTGAAAGATAGGGCAAGGCTTCACCCCTGGGTTTGGAAGTCCAATTTTGAATACAAGGGAATGATTTTCAGAGGTGCTGGGCATCTATAGCTACTATTATATAAAAAAAGACCTCTAGTTCTCCGAAAAGCCTCTGTGTTTCAGGGTACCTTCCTGCAAATGGCACTTTAATGGGTATAGCTGCACTATGCAAGTCTGACCTTGCTTAAGTGCTTGTGTGTAATTGCTCCTCATAGTTATGTCCTCATCCTCTGAGGAGGGTGGGTTTTCAGTACAGCACATGAGACTGTTACAGGGATGTAGCATATTTCCCTTTTAGATGGTAGAGATTCCTTCAGAGTGGCTATTGTACATTTTGTAGAGATGTTTCAAGCACACATCGAAGAGTAGATTTTGACTTACTAGACAGTAGCAGTTCTAGAGACACTGGCATGGCCTGTCATGCAAGTCCCTCAGATTGCCAAGATAACTGATCCGACAGACATGACAGTTACTTTAGGGATCTTTTATGCCCTCTGCCTGCATGCTTAAACACTTCTGAGCACATGTGCAGAACAATGTTTACACGCAAATCAGCATCTTTTTATTCGCTTCCACCTTTATATAAGGCACTTAATTATTATTACAGGCAAATGGGTAATGCACAGACTGCATTTTTACTGGTATAAGTAATTAGAAATTAGCCTGTACCCATAACAAAGCAGAAATTTGGTGCACACAGACTGGTTTAAGCATGGTGGAGCCTGGTCTTAGATTTGTCCACCCCCACCCACCAAAGGATGAACCAATCTAAACTACACTGCTTACAGAAAACTGCATAACTTAGATCAATTCCTCCTCAGGCTTCTTGACTGTCTATATCTAGCCATGGTGGTTTGCAGGCAATGCTGACTTTCACAAAGGGGAAAAAGCTTTGCAGATTGGTAGCCATTACAGATTGGTGTCCAACTGCTGGACTGAAATCCTGCCTTATCAGAAGCAATGCTTTAAACACCCATCACTTGTAAGCAGAGTGTCAATGTCTCAGCCAGAAAATGTCTTTTTTGAAGCATATAAACAGCCTCTCCTTTTTATGCATTCTACCAAGTTAATGCCCAGACTTAACCTGGTTTCTTTTTTCTTTTTTCCTCTTCTGTCTCTCCTCCTCTAGTAAAGAATTTCACAGGCTTTAGACCTTTCTTTACAAAGTAATCTCAAGTACTGCTGTCCAGGCCTGGAGCAGCATGAAATATGAAACCTGAAAACTGTCATTGGTAGCAAATCTCAGAACTTACAAAATAACCTAACTCTTTTAATGCTCTAATCAGAAGTTTGATCAGCCTCATTCAGTGAGAAGTTCATTAAAACACACAATCTTGAAACTATCGAGGGGAAGGAGAAATACTGAAACGATTGGATATTTTTAGGTGTGTATTTGAGATTTCTAACCTTAATTGGCTCTCAGGCTGACACCTTGCTCTTATGTAATGTAAATTATCAGTCGATCTTGAAACCCTTTCTAGATGAGGGAACAGAGGCATAGAGAGGTAACGTAACTTGCCAAGGAAACTCAAGAGGCCAGTGGCAGTGTCAGGAGCAGAATTTACGTCTCCTGAGTCCCAATCCCAGCGGGAAGCTTTTCTCATTGCTGGATATTTGAGCATTTATATCTTAGGAGGACTTACTGGAATCTTTGCTTCATATAACTTTCTGAGGTATAAAAAGATCTGCTGCTTTACCTGTAGTGAGTTTGTTTTCATTGACTGGATAGTTGGCTTTTGTTTTTTTTTTTACTCTTGGGTTGTTTTTGCTTAGTACAGGTAAAGAGGAAAGGGTGTTAATGTTGTGCTATTCCTCTTATGGTGGAAAGACCTTGTCAGAAGAGGAAGGTTTTGCTGCATTGCCTAAAACTGGTCAGATTCTATTATCTTTTTCTCCATTTTGTATGGTAGGAAGTTTGAAGTGGGTAAAAATGACTCAGAAAAGATGTCTTTTTGGGTTCCTACACTGTTGCAAATCACAAATCTAAATGCATTTTTTAGGACCAAAAGAATGGGGTCATGCAGTGGGTAAAATTCTTTGGGGTAGGAGTAAAGTGAAAAGGCCTAATACTACCTCTGTATTAAAGAATATATCTGAACTTCATGACACAACAGATCCTTCTGTTTTTTGCATGGAATGTCACTGGATTAGCAAAATAGGAAGTGAATTTACCCAACCACCCTTTATTGACTTAATGCCCAAGCTAATTTTTGATGAAAATCTGTGTCATTAATAGCATATTGAGGGTACCAAGTGAAGCTGGGAAGAAAAATAGAATGAACACATAAGCTTTGTCCATCTACAATCCCATCTTGTAGAAAGCCAGGAGTTTCTGTTGTCAAGTAGCAGTATTGGATGATTAGAGGGAAAACTGAGGAAATTTTTAGCGTTATATCAATTTAAAGATTTTTCAGTTCTGAGGATTCAATAGATCAGATAATAGAATTGAAGGGCAAGTCCTCAACTGGTCCCAGGTGCCATTGAAATCAATCAATATGGAAGTCAGTGGAACTATGACAATTTACACCAATTGAGAATTGGCAGCTTGATCTCTTAACCAGGTGGCAGAAGGACCAAATATAGCCCAGGTCTGCAGCTAAGGAAAATTGTAATCACTGTATAAGTATCCTAATACCGTATGTGAAATAAGTTTTGGGGATACCTCAAAATCAGCACCACTCCTGGTCATGGAAAGTCAAAGGACTCAATCTGCAAAGAAACTAACCTTGAATTTTAATGTCTAAACTGTAAATAAGAGGTATTTGATCCTTCTTAGTACCCATGTTAAATATGGCCATCTTTGCTGACAAAGAGTAGGATAATGTCCTTAAAGAGTCTAAAAATGGGTTAGGAACATGGAGCTTGGTCTGTTCTATCCTTCTGGTAGAGATGGTCTTTTATCTGACCCACAGCAAAATAATAATGTGGCTATAGTCTAGGTACTAGTACAAGTATGTGCTAGTACTTTAACATGAACCCACAGCCAACAGCAGACATCTGGGAATGTTTTTGTGTCCACACATTTCAATTGGGTTAAAGAGGATTGTGAAGGTTATACAGGGTGTCTCATGACCTGGTTTCACACCCCATTTTACTCTCATACCCTAAACAACCTAATATGCATCTATGTTCATTTCACTTAATTGGATTTTTTATCAGGGCCCTTTAATTACATATGTTTGCATTGTTTGTGTAATTATAAAATCAAAAGTGCAGTTATGGCCTCCTGACTGTGTTGTAAGATAAAAATGAAGAGAAATTATGAGTAAAATTCGAGAGGGAAGACAGTAAGATGGTGAAACCCTGGCTCAGGCCAGGTAAAGACATTACACTTTCATCAGTATAAATGATCAGAAACCAGTCTATGCCTGTAACAGAACAGAAGTTCGGCGCACAAAAGTAGTCCATACCCATAACAGAACAGAAGTTCAGCACGCAGACTGGTCTAAAATTGCAGAACCTAGGCAAAGACTTGCCCTGCTTTTCTGCCCCCCTCCAAGGCAAAAGTGTGTTCTGCTGGCTACCTATCTAAACTACAGTGCCTACAGAAAACTGTACGACTTAGATGGATTCCACCTTGGGCTTTTTGAATGTCTGTACTTAATCGCAATGTGCAGCTGCTGACACTGGTTATATTCTTTCCAAGGAAATAGGTTTGTCATGCAATGCAGCACAGTGGTTCTCAACCTTTTTTGTACCAGGACCCATTTGTAAACATTGCTGGCCAGACCCAACCCAGCGGCCCTCACTCCCGACCCACTACCCATTCTCCTTTAAAGGAGAATCCATTTGTAAAGTTTGTTTGTAACCCTTTCATATATTTTTGTGACCCACTTTTGGGTCACCATGACCCACGGGTTGAAAAACCCCACCAACTCTATGGGGCTTTCAGGTTTTTGAAGCCAGGCAAGACAGCAGAAGCAGCGATTGGCCAGGCTGTGCTGGGTTTGATTGGTTAGGCAGCTGAGAAGGTTCCCAAAAGACTCCAGCCAGGAACCAGTTTGATCCTTTCTAGAATAGGTGAGATGCAGAACAGAACAAGAAGCTTCTGGCTAGGTGTGTTACAAATGGTAGAAAAGAGCAGACCAAGACGGGGTTGTTATTCTGTAAAGTTATTCAGTAAGCTGGTGATATAAAGAGCAGTATTTGGTGCTCTCCAAAGAAGTATGGATATAAAGCAAAGTTCAGTTAATTCTTCCTACCTTCTGGACATATATGCACACCTAGATTCCCCAAGCTTGTAAGGCACCAGCAGTTGCCAGAGTGCCCAGGATCTCTGCAGAGCAAGAGAGACTGGTACTCTGAGTGCAAGTGCCCTTTTTCTGGCTGCAAACTTTCCCATGAGCTGCGATTGCACCCCCATGCCACGGGCGAGCAGGGCAGATGTAGCTGGTCAGACAGCAGCATCAAGCTGCCAGCTACAGCCCAGAGTGTAAACTGTAGCAGAAGTGGAGGAAGGAGGTGGCTGAGGAAAGTTCTAGACAGAAGCTTTCCAGTTACACGGGGTAGGAAGGAGACATATGTTCACAGAGTAGTTAGTTGTAGGGCTGCTGTTTGTTCCCTCATTCAGTTGGGATTCCTCAGGCTCCGTTAGAAGAAAGCTGCTCAGGCTGCGATTCTTCATCAGTGGCACCTGGTGCAACCATGGGTCTACTCCAGCCTCAAATTTCAACCTTTGAGACAGCAGCAGTGGAGGCTTTCCAGATGAGCCCGTCTCTTTCAACTTGGTGAGCTGATCAGTAGCATGAGCTGGTGGGGGCTGGAAGAGAATGCGTATGAACTGTCTAGAGAGCTCATTGGTACTGGACATCTAATTGTTTTTCTGGCGGTATTTGGGGAGTTGGAGGGGAAGTTTTGATGAGCCCAGGGGCTCCACTTGAACATAATAATAAAAGGGAGAAAACAGAGGGGTCTAGACATGGTTATTGCTTTAATCTCTCCTGAAAGAAACGTGTTGAGATAGTTAAATTCAAGGTTTTAGGTTGAAAGACAAAATATTGCTAATTGGGCTTAGTGTGTACATGCATGCACACACTAAAACGTTCACAGGAACGTAAGTATTATTTTTAAAAAATGACTTGTGGATACATTTCCAAAGGTATTTAGAGGTTTAATTTCTCTTGCAATCTAGGGGAGTTAGGCACCTAAATGCCTTTTAAAAATCTTAAGAGCCTAAGCACTTTTCCACGTACAAAAGTTTCATCATCTTATTAATTCTGGTATACTTAAATTAATACCACTTCCCCCCCACCATCCTGTTGTGGGAATTAAGTTATACAAGTAAAATTGTATATATGCTATCTGATATGGGAACTTGAATGAGGTGTATTGGTATAAAGCACCTCACTATTGGTAAATGGTGCCTGCGTTTGAGGACACATGTTAACATAACTGTTCTTGGGGGTGGGAAAAAAAATCCCACTCCTAGCAAACAGTTATGTTGAACAATTGTTTTGTGTAGTCCTGAGTATTGCTGATTTTCCTATCACTTTCACCTAGGGCTCATCTGTAAGTTTCTAATGCACTTCAGGCGCTAGGTTTTTCTGCACCAACTAAGGAAGAAACTTGAGAGATGCCATGATTTTCCCACCCGCTGCTTAGCACTGCTATTTTTGCTCTTTGGCTACTGTTGAGTGAATCGATTTTCTCACATACTTCATGCTTTGTGTTCTGTACCGTTCCAGTGATTTTTGATTGGTAATACATACTCATTTGGGGATTTCTGATTTTTGTCTGCTTTTATAATTAATGTAATTATGGAACAAGGTCATCTGTGCAGTAACAAATTGACATTGGTGGATCCTACACCAAGCATGCAGTTGGTCCACAGTGCTGAGGTGGAGTGCATTTTGCTATAGAACTTTAATTACAAAGGAATAAAAAATAGGTTTTATTAGGCTTGCCAAAATGGGCTGCTCTGCTCTTGAGCTAGAAAGAAAAGCCATAAGTGCCAGCAATGCATTCGCCTGTTCTCTTAATGACTATTCCCAGGCAGAGGACTTTGTTCTACAGCTCTAACTATTTGCTTGTGCATACTTTAAAAAGCTTTGCAAGAATCGGAGAGGAAACTCATACACATTTCCTCAATCCAGTGAAGTCAACATGGGATGAAAGATGAGCTTTCACTGAAGCATAGCTATGAAAAAAACAGCTCTCCTGTTCTAATGATCTAGGAATTAAAATCCCAGAAACTGAAGAAAAGGTGGAAAGGATTGCATAGTAAGGGTTCATCTCTTCTTTTGAGACAGATGTTTAGAAGCGCTGCCCTATTTAAAACTGATTCCATGTGTTGAAGCTAAACATTTAAGGGTGAGATTATATGTTACTATTAGACCATGTTAAAAGCATGAACGATCACACATTAAGGCTCTGTAACAAATGCTTAAATGGCCTCTAGGCATCTTAAAGTTATTCCACTTTGGGCAAGGATTATCTTTGAATTGTACTACCCATCTTGAGTGAAAGTAATTTCTTGCTGTTCACGTAAGCAAAAACCACCGATTTGTGGTCTCCAGTGTCCTCCCAGGTAGACTAGCTAACATCCAGGAGTCTGTGGCCCTAGACTGACAGTTGGGAACAGCTGGGCAGCAGGTGAGTGGGCAACGGATCAGGGGAGGGGGGTACAGGGAAGCATAGAGTGGGAACAGAGTGCAGGGGGGAAGAGGGAGTGGAGCAGGGGGAGTGGGTGGGCAGGGAGCTGCTGGGCTTCTGTCCCCTATGAGCCCCTCCAGATTGCCACCCTGTCCCCTGAATAGTCCCCCGATCACTCCTGTCCTCCATTGGCCCCTCCACTCCCAGATCACCACAGGTGAGAGTGCATTTCCCTCCCCTGCTTGTTCCTAGCATATCCTGCAGGCCACATTTCCCCCTTCAATGAAGATCCAGGCCCTGCAGCTGCCTAGCAGCTCCTTTGTCCCGCTTCCTCAAGACTTAGTGAGTGTGGCAGCAGCATGGACTGCAGAAAACCCAGGAGCAGTCAGGGAAGGGGAACCTCCCCTGACACTGTAACTGCCACTGCATCTATTCTTGTGCTAATTTGGGTGGCAAGGCAGTGATCCAGGGGTGATTGCAGGGGCAGGGGGAGATTGCGGTGGCAGGGGGGCAATCTGGGAGATCCAGGGGTGATTACAGGGGAGCTGATTGGGGAGGCAGGAGGGATTGAGGAGCCAGTGTGGGGGTGGGTGATTTAGGGGAAATCAGGAGGCAGGGGGTAATCCAAGTGGTGTGTGGGGTCCCTTTCCCCTCCCCCTGCCCCTCAGCCTATACTCCGGCTACAGACCTGGAGAATGGGGCAGGCATAGATTAGACTTGGCTGCTTCTAGCCACACCCCTGCTTTCCAGCCCTCTAGCCACTGAGCAGTGCATGCTAGAGAGGATATTAACTTTTAACATATGACTTCTTGCAGCACATGCTAACTTTAACACAGTCTAACATTCCTGAAGGTTAGTGCTTGCTAATTGTAACATGTAATCTTACCTTAAGCATAGATGTAGAAGTCGGATTAAAAGTATTTTCTACAGGTAACAGCATTTTCCCAGCCAGAATTGCATTGGTTTGTTTTTTAATGGTGGCTTTGACCACAACACTGAAGTTAGTGGGAGCTCTTCACTTCTAAACACTCCACACTTGAGCCTTTTCTACTGTGCGTAGGAATCACTTCTTGCATCCACTGAAGTATAGTTATGTCTATAACAAACATGGGTGATATCTATGTTTAGACAGGTCTGCCTGTCTGTCTATAAATATAATTTACAGAACACCAGTACTTAAAATGGAATTATGCCAGTACTTAAACTGGGCTAATGCTAAAAAAAAATCTGTAGCATCTTAAATGATTGCAACAGGTCCCAGTGCCACTGCTTCCAGGTAGATTAGCTAATGTCCAGGACTCTATGGTCCTGAACTGACAGCTGGGCACCATATGAGTGGGGACTGTGATTATACTGGACACTCATCCAGAATATGGTAGCGACAATTGGTTTTCTACTGATTCACAAAGAACAGTATCAACTACTAAATCATAAATGCCTTTTTTTTTTCCTTTTTCATTACTCTAAATTTTATTTTGCTTCCTGCCTGTTTGAGAGTCTTTGAATCACATTTGGAGAAGAAGAAGTATTGCCACCGTGGGATATGAAATGTCTTTTTGCCTGAGCATCATCACGTTGTATCATAATACAATGGCATCTTGCGCAAAGTAGCATTAACACACTGCTATGATGTGCATATGGAGATAGTTAACGTGCATTTCATGAAGATGGGATTTGTTTCCTATAACAATGGCACAAAGGGCCCCAATACAGCAGTACACAAAGACATTTGCTTGGCTTTTTCTTCAGGCTGTTCTCAGTCTCAATATTAAGCTGGTACTTACATCTTTTGATGTATCAGAACAAAGTTCGTAACTCAGTTCTCAGCACTGACTAGACTTAGTCTTACATTGTTAGGGGAAAGCTGATGAGTTCACAACCGGAGGTGGCATGGCTTCAGACTGTTACTGTAAAATTATTTATAATTTAATGCAATCAAACTGCAACCAATAATTGTAAAGGACATCTCTTGCCACTCATAGAGAGTGCAGAAGTCTTGGGGCAAGAACTTGGTGTCTCTAATAATTTCTGATGAATCATGATCTTTCACATCAGGCAATGTCATTTGTCAGCGAGTTGTGTCCTTATACATCATGCCACGGTAGCTGAGATAATGGAGTGTGATGTTCAGGATTTTTGTCCTAAAAACAACAACAAAAAATGCATCTGTATTGGTCACTGCTATCAACTGAAATTTATTGCAGTCAAAAGAAGCTGGGCAGATGTTAAAACACTCGCGCTACCCATGAGCCAGGGGGTTCCTCTGTTTATTATTTCCTGGCTGCTTGGCACATTCTTGTGACACACAACAAACCCCCATTATGAAGGATTATATGATGAGGCAACAAGCATGTGAAAGATAGCAACCAAATGGTGACTCCCAATTACATGAAAAATTACTATAATCACCCCTGCTGTAACACCCGTCTGTTGGCAAAGTGGTTGATCCCCTTGAAAAGCTTTAGAAGACCCACTGTATTAAATAAAAATCTCAGTTCTGTGTGTTATCATAAAAATTAACACTGTCACTTTAAAAAAATCAAATTGGTGTCCTAAAGGGAAACCTACTAAGCTGTGTAAAGTAGCTATTATGAAAATGTTTAGCCTTTTGAATGTATTTCAGACAGCATTTGTGTTGCCAGATTTGTCAGCCAAAAACTCACTAAGCAGATTTGTCAGTAGCTGAGGCCATAATCTGTAAAACAGACATTGGCATAGAGATTAAAGATCAAGAGAATTATATAGTTTTTGTTACCATATGCCAATGTTCTTCTTTTTTTTTTTTTTTAAATAAGTTTATTTTGTATAGACTTTATCTTAAGGCGGCTGCTCTCTCCGTTTTGTTGTTTTGTTTCAAACAGTAGAATTTCCTGTCAGAAAATGGGAACTGTTTTATTTGCGCACTTCAGGCTCCATATAGCTGTCACCCTTGTGTATTGCTGAGGTTTGTGCAATGTTTGACAAAAACGAAGTTGCACATCACGGCTCTCGCTTCATTTATGCAACATCCGTATTCCCCTAAGAGCACATCTAAGGAACTCTGCCCAAGCTGCGGTCGTATTTTGGGCCAAACAGGACCACCTGGGTTCTGCACTGCAGGCTCAGGAAGCTCTCTGTATTTCATATAGTCTGCAAAGGTAGCAGGGCTCAGGATGCAGTGATCTACCAATTGCCATGGCATTGAAGATGGAATGTAGCTTCTTGGGCTCTACAGTCTCTTTTGTGGGCAGTACTTAGATACAGGAACAGATTCATGTCCCTCTTTGTTCTTTGCTTCTGTGCTCTTTTGAGCTTCATACCAGGAATTGGGGTTGAGCTCAGGTCCATCAGCTGTAAAGGAGGCCCTGACAATTGTACTCTTCTTTTTAATGTCAGCAAGGTAAGATCCCTGACGTGTTGTATTGAAGGTTCCACACTTTCTACGGCGGGGAAAGGAATCGCACATCATTTGACTTCATGAGCCTTGTTTTAAGGCGTGTGCATTTGAGCTTTTTCCAGGCCAGTTATGAGTTCTATCATGATCACAGAAATGAGATGCTGTTGGAACAATTGCTGATTTTTCTCCGAAGCTGAGAGCAATCTCTCGTTTGTTTTTTTTAGCGTTGCCATCCAATCACGTAAATCAAAATAAACATATCACAATGTTTGCTCCCACACACACAAGTTATTATCCATAAAGGGACAAACTACTATATTTTCTTCAAAGGAGTTTTGTTTTGTTGTAACTTATAAAAAACAAACCAAAACAAAAAACAGCTTTTGCTGGAGGCCCCAGCTATCCCAGGTAACTGTCAGCAAAAAGAGATGGTTTCAGAAGAATTGCAGAATACAACACCTATATACTAGGATAGAGGATCTGCTGATTTAACATACCTTTAAAGCAAGACAGAATTTAATCCCTAAATCTCTGTATCTCTCCCCCCACCCACCAATAATATTAAGAAAACAAAAACAAACAAGCTCCCCACAATCCTGTTTTCCTGTAGTTTGGTGCACTTTCTTACAACATGACAACCAATAGAGGCTGCACAGGTACCACATGTTTCCTCCACTAATTAAGGTAGTAGTTAGCATCTTTTTGCTAACTGTGGGCCATATTAAGGGCCTTGTTACACCTTAGGCTGTGAGCTGCACAAATGTTGATGGGTTTTAGTACTAGATTGAGTCTGGAGCAGTCATGCTTCAGGCCAGCAGATGACTGTATGATCTTTCCCCTCCCATTATGGGTTTTCCTCTGGGGCTTCCCCAGTTCCTCCTGGCCCTGGGGCTCCCTCCTGTCCTCCTCACTCTTGCTAACTTGTGGCCACTGCACTGTCTGCCCCAGGGGAGCAGGCAGGGAAGATTGAACCTGCCTGCCCAGTTACCACTGCTGCTGCTGGGCTGCAGCTCCTCTCTAGGCTGAGCCTGTCCAGAGAGCAGCAGTGGGAGCTGGTAAGGCAAGCTAACCTTTCTCTGCTTGGTCCTCCATGACAGATAGTGTGGGCAGCCACAAGTAAGCAGAAGGGGTGTGGGGTGGGGAGCGTGGGCCCAATCTGGGCAAGTGGGAGAGGCGGGGTGGGTGGAATTTTTTAGGCTAGGATGTAACCTAGAGTGGCTATGCGTGAGTGTAACACGAATTGGGTAACGTGAATCAGAGAGAATCCTGCCCTGGAGTGGCATAACTTTGAGTTGCCTAACAAAAAAGTACTTAAAACTGGTTTCAGGTGTTAATGTGTGGACAATTCAGGTGTTAAGAGCTCCCAGAACTGCCCAAAATTACCGTGTGAGAAGGCCCTCACACAGCTTTGTCTTTCGCAGGCTGATGATGGCCACTAGCTGGTATATTCTTATGCAATTGTGCTTGGCAGGCCAGAGAAAATATCTTTGGTCTATGGGCTGGAGGTTGGTAACCCTTGAGCAAAAAGGATAAAAGTCCAATCCTCTGTTGCTCTGAATATCTTGCAGTCAGTGCAAGCAATGTGTAACAGGCTTCCAGATGTGGAAGGTAGTTATATATTTTGCACTGGTGCAAGACAATGG
This sequence comes from Alligator sinensis, assembly GCF_000455745.1. Classification (NCBI taxonomy): domain Eukaryota; kingdom Metazoa; phylum Chordata; order Crocodylia; family Alligatoridae; genus Alligator; species Alligator sinensis. Next base: position 960,724 of record NW_005841866.1, read on the forward strand.
AGAATTAGAGCCTGAAAAGTGTCAGCGGATATTTTCAAAGCTATCTAGGGAATTTAAATGCACACATTCCATTGAAATGAAGATGTGTATATAAATCACTTAATACTGCTTTGGAAACTTAAGTATGACTTTGGATTACTGTTATCCAAAGGTGCCAGAACTAAAGAGAAATACTTTCCATCCAGTTTTTGCTGCTTATCCCAAGCCTGAGATGATATGGAATCAATAAAGTGGAGGAACTGTTCCTTGATAACTAGGATTAATTGGGTGGGAGTTGGTCTTCTCTTTATTGGCCCTTCCCAAGACTTTTCTTTGTAACTTTTCCCTTCTTTTGCAACATGCATTTGCAAAAGCTATGGGAGTTTGTCCTGTCTTTTTCCCCATCTCCTATTTATAGTAACGGTTTAACTATATTTGCTTTTCTTCTTTTAATTACCTGTGCTTTTGGAGGCCTCAGGGTATATTGCACCACATAAATAAAGAGGTATTTGAAATTCTTTACCAGTATTTAATACAATATTTGAAAGAGTCTTTAGGTTGTGGTCGAGTTTTTGGGGGTGGGGTTGTATCCTTCCCCCATTGCTTTCCCATGGATCTCTCTCCCTCTGATGGTATCACATAGGAAATAAATCTGGTTTCATTCCAAGTAGACAGGGAGAAAAACAGTGTAAGCCTTAACAAAAAATCTTGTAGCAATAAGAATTGAAATACAATCAAAAACCATTTACAAATGAACGTGTTTGCATGTAGTCTCGTGCTGCTGGAAGCAGTTTCCAGAGTTGTAGTCCAGAGGTGTTTGCCCAGAACTAAGAAGAGCTGTTAGAACTTGGTTCTTTCTCTCATGCACAGTTCATTGTAAAGTGAAGGGTTTTGTTACTGTTGCTGACAATACTATCATTTGGTGCTGCTGGGGTGTGTGTGTGTGTAATCCCAGTCCTTCATTAGGATTTGCTGGTACGGGTACTCCTCACTTAATGTCGTCCCGGTTAACTTTGTTTCATTATTAGGTCGCTGATCTATTAGAGAACATACTCGTTTAAGGTCATGCAATGTTTGGTTATAACTTTGTTTGGCTGCCACCTGCTAGTAGGTAACTACTGTGACATAATTGGATTCACTTAACATCGTTTCGCTTAAAGTTGCATTTTTCAAGAACGTAACTGTGATGTTAAGCGAGGAGTAGCTGTATGATGTCCTGTACCTATATGTAATCTTGCTGATTTATGTAGTGCTGTCTCTTTACATAACTAGCACAATACAAAGGGACCACACAGGCACAGTGAGGTATACATAACCATGTTTACTAACAATGTGCAGTAAGTATGGCTGCATGTATACAAAGCTGCTTTAACACTGTTGTAATCACAGAGGGCAAAGATCATTGCTCAGTGGCCTGCCAATTACTTAAATCTTGGTATTACCCAATTTCTATTCTATATAGACTTCTTCATCTTAACATAAAAATGATAGACAAAATCACCATGGCAGTCATTATTATATTTAATTTATAGCATCTTCTACAAACTAAGTCTGAGAGGTGGGTTATAACTTCCCTCTGGATAACATCCCATCTGTAATAGCAGAATCTGGAATGGCAGTGGTACTTTCCTGTAGCTGTATCAAAACATGTTCCTCTCTGTAGTGTTAGGTTGACTTGCAGACATAAAATTAATTGGTGCTGTTTCATGTCACTATCTATGGTTGTGCCACAGGCTTAATGGGTGTCTATACACATGCTCGGGGGCTCGGGGGCTGCATTTTAATTAGAGTGGCTCATGGGCAGCCACTCTAAAAAGACCCAGGTGTCATGAGTATTCACTGTCCTGCATTTCAAAATGTCCATGGAGGCATTTTAACTAAAACTTGTTGAATGAGCTTTAGTTAAAATGCCCCCATTATCATTTTGAAACATGGGACACTTAATACCATGTGACACTGCAGATTGCTGGAGCATTCTAAATAGAACACTCCAACACAGTCTAATTGGAACGTGTAGAGGCATCCAGTATTTCCAAAAGGTGTCAGTGCTGTAGAAAATCTTGCTGAACTTCTGCTTAAAAGACCATTTACCTGTCTTTTCTAGGGCATGTTGTTCTACCATCTGTTGAATATGAGAGGGGATCTGTGATATAATCACTGGTTTCCTAGATGTCCTCTGTAATGTCTCACAAAGATTTTTTTTTCTCTTGCATGAAAGGAATCATCCCAAAACTGCACGATCTCCTTGTGATGATCCACCGGTTTAAGATTATTTTTATATAGACTGGACAGAGGACTAAATTTTGACCAAGTTCAGGTTAGACTGAATTTTACTAAGTAAAGCAATATTTGTGTCATATCTGTGCTAGAAAATGCTGTTTTCATATAAGTCAGTAGGAAATACATAATACCATATTAAAACTTTATTTTATATGGAGCCATAATTCTAATTTTATAAAAGCTTTAGTCTGTCTGTCCATAACACTTTATTCACACTTTGATTGGTTGTCATGGCAGCCAATCCGAGTGCTCTGCACAGAGATA
>NW_005841866.1:963269-972619 GCF_000455745.1 Alligator sinensis
GGGGGGGGGGGGGGGGGGGGGGGGGGGGGGGGGCAGTGGTGCTGACCTCACCACCCCCTCCCTCCCTGCTCTTTGGAGGCAGAGGGGGACAGCAGGGACCGGAGCACCACCATGATGGAGGGGACAGAGTGGGCAGGGTGAGGCCAGCACGGCTGGCCTTGCCCCACCCCAGCCCTGCTCTTTGGAGCCAGGGGCCGGAGCAGAGCCCCCCACCATGAACATCCATCAGGGAAGGGGAGGTGGTGGGGAAGGGAGGGAGGAAGAGGAGGAGGGGTTACCAGTGGCAATGCCACTGCTGCCTCATGCAAGCTCCCCTCCCCTCCATTTCTGGGAGCCGGTGGCGGCACAGGGTTGAATGGCAGAGGTTGGGAGAGGTCCCCACTGTCCCCTGCCCTCCCCACCCCCCCCCGTCATGCTCAATGTGCAATTTGCTAGTATGACTATAACTATAGAACCCAGTGAGTACCACTAGAGGTCTTACAGAGCAATTAAAGGGATAGAAATCAATTCCTTTATACCATATATGGGACCCATATTATAGAAACTCATTTCATGACTAGGGACCATGGACATGAGTTGTCTTTCCTTTTTGTTGCTCCAGAATTAAATTCTGCTCTCCATCTTACAGAAAGATGTTATCTTGAGGAAGAAGTGGAATGCTGTTTCTTCCAATATCTCAGGGACAAATATTGTTGTGTATAGCTGAATTATAGAATTTTTGACCCTGATAGCAGTACACCACAATAGCCTAATTAGGGAGGGGTGAGTGGGGCACCAGACCCAGGCGGTGACTTAGAGGGGGTGTTAGAATGTCCCCTGGGGCATTGTTGCTTTGGCAGTTCTGCTATGTTGTTTGTTGAGCCTGCTTAACTGCAGTAGCTCCCAAATATGTAGAAAGTAAAAGTAGGTAAGACCCTTCTCCTCGCTCCCCCGCCAAAATGCTCTGCAGTGGTCAGCACTCTGCCCAGAGTGCTGCAAACGCTTGCTATCCCTTTGATACACCACCTCTATGAGCTTGACCTCTCAGAGTATAGACAACATGTGGCTTTGTTCCCTTGACCCTCCAGAGAAGACTGGTGAAAGTATATCTATAAACAGCAAGAGAGGGGATTTAAAGTTGGTATGGTGACTTGTTTGTGGAGTGTGAAATGCTGAATTCTCCTTTAAAATCTTTAATCAGTACAGTGGTTCATCACACAGATGTTAGCAACAGTGCTAGGGCTTCTCTAATTGTAATTTAAGTTATCCCTGCCCAAGGGTTTGCAATCAAATTATTAGACTGTTGCAGTGAGTCTGTGGATCCTGGTTGCACCTTGCAAGGGGGTATTTTCTGGTTTGATGAGAAACAGTGGTTTCTCCTGGGAAGCAAATGTACCATTATGGACTTATTAGGTCCTTGATTAGATCCACTACTGATTAGCAAACAAACTTTCCAAGAAAAAATATTATAGTTGTTTCTGTTGGCTTCACAAAGCTGTGGTGTGATGAAGATGAAAACAAACCCAATCTAATAGAAGCCAATAACTTCAGTGTTCAATTTAAGACAACCTTTATTAAGAACTAACACAAATCATTCTTAACCCTTTGTTTACAGTGGGAAATATCAGAGTGCCTGTGTGGATGTATGAGCATAATACATACACATTCATAGACATGTTTGTAACACACAAGGATGTCATGAATATTGACATATGTGGTTTATTTACATAATAAATTAAGTACATGCATAGGTGTGTATATATGCTTGTACATTTACAAATTGTGTACATTTAGATCTCTTGAGTATATCATTTTTCCCCTTAAGACGGTAAAAACGGGGTCTCTGGTATGGTCTGAGAGACATGGGTTCTGAAGTATCTAAAGATTTAGTTCGTCTGGGTTTTTCACCCACATTCGTATTTCACCACACTTTTTGTGAAGTTAAATTGAACTATCTTGGTTGTTATATAATCTCACATAATGGCATGCCATCCTTTAATTTAATGTAAGTGGCTACATAATTGCATTACTTCACCTTTTGGTTTTTAAACTTTCGAAACCAAACCCAGCCACTAGCATGTACTGTAGAATTCTGCTCGCCTAATGAAGTGTAAGTGAAGATTAATATATTGGTTTGCAATAATACTTTTGATTGCTAGGCATTTATTTGATTTTTTTTTCAATTTAATATTAGTAGTTGGATAAAGTTCATATCCTGTTCATCTTGGTTTCATTATTAAGTCCATGAGTTTTCAGTTACACAGTACTTTAGCCTTCGTTTATTGTGATGTTATCTAGCATGCATCTTTCTGCAGTATTTTCTAAATTGCCCTGTGATGGTATGACACTCATGTTAGACTACTCCAAATTTATCCCTTCCGTTCAGTTACTTTGAAGTCAGTAGATTTATGGCTAGGACAGATGTGGCCTATAGTCATTTAAGAAAAGACGGACTTTATCTTGAAGTGCAGCCATACAAACTATGCATAATGACTAGCACTTCATATGTTGGGTATTCTTGTTTTTGGCAAAATGAAGGCCCAGCTGGTAACCTGCCAAGAGCCTCAGGGCTGTCCTTGAAGGAATTTGAGATGGAGCAGATTTGCAAAAATTCTCTCCTATTGCAAAGAGAAGGTCTATAAAGACTTTAACAATTATTAATATGTTGAGCACTGACATCGTGCTCAGTGCCATGTGGAATGTGTGTTACTGCATCTTGTTTAAAAGCCCTGTCTTTTAGTTGAAGTAGCATTTTTTGCTGGGCTCTGTTACCATTGAGTATGTGCAGATGTTATACTTAGATTGACTTAACTAGGGTTAGGTTGATCTAAATGCTGATTTGTACAGGCATTCGGGGAGGTTAGATCAAATGAAAAATGGCTGGCCTGACCTAACTTAGTACACGAGAAGGTGAGCTAAGTTAGATGGAGAATGGGTTAGCCTGATCTACCAAATGTCTGTATGCATTCAGAGAACAAGCCTGGTGCTGTAGAAGACCAGGTATTTGCCTCAGCCCTGGGTTGTGCTCTTCTTACACCTCCCCTGACTATTTTTAACTCCCCAACCCCTCTCCCCAAGCCCAAGCCCCTTACAGACCTGCTAGCCACCCTCATTCCTGCCCACCCCTTCCCCTACTCCTACTGACCTGGATTGGGATCTTGGTGTGGCTCTGGACATGGGCAAACATCCACCCAAGTGGGACCCCATCTGCGATCATACCACTTAAAGCATGCTGAGTGATCGCAGATCAGGTCCTGCCGACGTGTGCATGTTCCTACTGTGCCTGTGTAACTACAGTGCAAAATCTTATGACCCCCTGTGGCTTGTGATCCCTAGTTGACCAGCCCAGCTGAAGGCTCCAGTGTCTTTATTATACATCCACTAGATAAAATATACATATCCACTAGTTAAAACATTCAGTTTTGTTATTAGTTTCTGTTACTATAACTGTTTGAGTGAACATTTAAAAAAAGACTTATCCATGTCAACTAACCATACAGCATTTAATCAAATGCTTGTAATGCTTAATTAACTATACAGGATTTAAAAATGCAAAGTACTATATAGGTACTAATTATTACTTTTGTCTAAGATATAATTATTATTCTTTATTACATTATTTTCAGTGGAGAAGGACAAAGTCAGGGTGGATTTGTTCGCATTAATTCCAAACCACCAAACACTGAGGTGATTTGGATAAATGGCTTTGGTTTGGGACCACAACCTTAAAGAGATTTTAAAGTATCTATGAGTTACAAATGTTCTTTGGCTTAGTTATTCCTCCTTCAAAGATCTTTGGTATGCTGCTAGGAAAAGTAAATATATCATCTGTCACTGTCCTTTACAAGCACATAATTTAAGTCCATTAGAAAATTGTTCACAATTGTTATTTGAGCAGTTTTCACATTGTTATCCTAATTAAATTGGATTATTCCTGCATTCAAACTATAGACCTTTTAGCTTGTAAACTGAATGATTTTTATTAAGGTAATAATAATCTTGTAATCATGGCACTAAAATTAATACTTTAAGGACAGTTGAATAGATTTTTACTACATAGTACAGGAGAGTGCAGAATTTATTATAGCAGATACATCCAGCTCCCGCAATAGCTAAAGGTTTCCAGTATAACACTTGTATGCTGTCTATGCTCATAACTTTCCTGAACAATCACCTGTTGGGCTGAAATTATCCATGATCTTTGGGGGGGTGGGGGGTGAATCAATTGGGCAATGGAGTCAGTGTTGCCTGCTACTGACAGAATAGAACAATAATTGAACATAAAAACATTTGTAAGAGTATAAGAACCGCCATTTCCTGGGTCAGACCATTGGTGCATCTTGCTCAGTATCCTGTGTCACACAGTGGCAGAGAGTGAATTCTTAAAGGGAGAGTGAACTGGGTTTGACCACAGCTTTTTCCACTGTTTCCCCTCTCACTGGTAGCCTCTAGCATTTAAGGTCTAGGAAATTCTGGGGTCCCTAGTTCCCATGCTCAATAGCTTCTGATGAATCTTTCTTTCAAGAATTCACCCAATCTCTTTTTTTAATCTGGCTAAACTGTCGCCTTCCACAACATCTGGTGTCAATGGGTTCCACACTTCAATTACACGCTGTGTGAAAAAGAATGCAAAGAAGCTTGTGTATCCTAGAAAAATAAGTCTGGCAAGGGCCTCAGAAGGCCATCCAATTCAACCCTCTATTCAAAGAGATCATCCCACTCCAAACCATCCCAGCCAAGTGTTTTGTCTAACCTACAGTTTTCTGGTTGTGAGTTTTAATGTAGAAAATTAAATTACTAATCTGATAGTATTTTATACAGGACTATATTTTTAGGCATTCTAGTTTCTGTTGGCTGCATGTATGGGCAGAAGCAAGATTTGACATATCATACACACAAGTTTGCTTGCTGCAGATAGCAGTATTAACTTAGCATCTTAATATGCAAGATTACATTTATTCTTTGTGAAGCTCCATTGAAGTCCATTCCATTTTATGAAAAACAACAACCCCCCCATCAGCTGCACTGTCAGGCCATAGAGGATGCATCTACACAAGAGGCTGGTGCCTGAAAGTCTGTCCAGCAGTCCTCCCAACGATACAGTTAATCCAATAAAAGATATTACAAAATGTCTTGATGCTTATAAAAATTACACAAGGTGTTAGTTTTCCAGATCTTTGTCAGTTGACCGAAAATAGCAGAGAACATCTAACATCTTAAATACATGGTGTCTGGGAACACAGAAAATATTCTGAGCTTTTCTGGATAAAATATAAACACCGGAGGAAGTAGCATATGAAATTTTAGAAAAAATTGTAAACAGCTTTAAAATTGCCGCCTTTCCGGAATGAGTATGTAGGTGAAGAGTGGTTAAATCTCTCTAATGTGGTTAACACAGGGGCAGCAGGGCAGAGCGCTCATCCGGGGGGGGCAGCAGCAGTGTGGATCTTGGGTGTACAGGGTGTGGGTGGGAGGGAGGGAGGAGTGGTGTGGAGCCCCCCCGCCCACTCCACCTACTGTCCGCAGCCCTGGCAGGCAGTGACGGCAGCAACAGACAGGGGCTGGAAGTGGAGAGGAGCCCCAGCCCCCGCTTCCCCAGAGTCCTGGGACCTGGATCTAACCTTACTCCATCTTTGTATGCCCAGATCTGGCTGTGGAATGAGCCTGTGAGCTGGTTTAACACAATGCATGGCACAGTGTCTTCTGACTCGTGAGGATCTCCATGGGTCCAGAAATTTAACCATGGTGGACAGATGGCAGCATTAATTGCTGCAACTTCCAGAGTCAGCAATTATTGCTGCCACTGCCACATTTCTGGGCCCTTAGGGATTCTTCTAGGCCAAGGGTTGAGCATCCCTGGTCTAGCCTGATTGTGGGGTAGGAGCCAAAGGTTTAATTTTCTTTTCTTGTTACATAGATAGACTTTGATTTTAATTTTATTTTTATACTGGCAGTATAGCCATTCCCTTTGTTTTTCACCTGGGCCTCTAAGTACTCCTGTATCTCAAATTCTTTATTAAGCTTTGCATCCCACTTCCAATGGACATCTGTTATAGGAGACGCATCTGCATTGGAAAAAGAAGCGTCAAGGAGCAGCTATGGGCTCAAGGCAGCTCCACAGCATTGTACCTACAAATGTTTCAAACTTTAAGAAGTGGGAAGAATCTTAATTATGGGAAACCACACTGATCCCAGAGTCCTGGGGGAGTAGGTGATCTGCCATGCTCATCACCTGAGTGCCTGAATGACTAAGACTGTTTGGAGGCTCCTGAGTGGAGTTTGGGCCATAACCTGATCATCTGCCTTAAAAGCTCCTATCCACATCTTTTTACAGATTATTTTAATTTGATTTTTACTTCTGCTATCATGCACTGTCTAGGAATCCTTCTGAGACAAAAAACTTGACAGAGATCTTTTCTATTCAGCCTTCACCTGCTGTATGGTAGCATTGCTTCCTAGCCAGGAGAGGCATGAGTGTACCCTACCAGGCTATGCTTGTATGCATGTTTGAAAACCAGAACTATGTGGGGAAAGCATTATGGCCTTATTCCCAAGGACTGCCTTCAAGCACTCCAGACACTGAGGGCTGCCTAACATACATCTAGGTGGAGTTTCTGCAGAGATGGGCAGACAGGGCATGAATAAGGTGTCCTTGGGTCTAGGTAAGTAGTACTGGCTGGTGCACGTAGCCTAGCCAGTGGCCCTCTGCTGCAAGCCTTCAGTATTCTGTTCCAACTGCATTTTATGTTGCACAACATAAACCTCTTAGAGAGAGTTTTTCAATGCATGGAGCAGGGATCTTGCAGCTAGAAATGCAAAACCAGACCTCAGTATCAAATTCTGGATTTTGTACCAATAACTTTTCCGATTTTTATGCATTTCTTCCTGCCCTCTCACTATACCCACTTGTGTTCATCACAGCTTTCTCTGGCTTTCCTCATCCCCAGATGCTTTCTACAGGTTCATAACATTTTCATTTTTCTATAGTCTGAATTTTGTTTTTGAACACCTAATATCCTTCTTCTTGCTATTAATTCTTTTTCATAAACTCAGTTTTTCTAAATGTAATCACGTTGCACATCAGTGGACTAATTTTTCTTTCTAACAGCTTACTTAAAAAAATATATGAACTCGAGCTGCATTTTTTGCTGCTCTTGTGATATTTCCCTAACATTCTCCATTATTGCGAAATGCTAAATTTTATTTGCTGAACTTTAAAAACCTTTACAAAACACCAAAAGAATAATTCTAACAAAATGTCTTTCTCTTCCCCTTTTTAACCAATAGACTCTATATGATACGAGTGTGGCATTCACTTGAATAATGATATAGCCTTCATTGCCATCTGCATATCTGGTCTAATTATGCTCACAAAAGGGGAAGTCAAAAGGAGATATTATCTTAAGTAGTGAAGTTTTCACTTGCACAAGAAACATTTTTTCCCCCACTGCCCTTTAAATAGCTATTTCATGTCCCCTGATGCACAGCAGGGGGAAGTGGCATTTGCTACCCCAAGGGCAAAATGAATCCGTATGCCTGTGTATGTAAAACTGGTCCACGTGTGAATTAGCTTTGAGTTGTATTGTGTTTCTTATACTAATATAATATTGTTCTAGTGCTTGCCCCTGATTAAAGAAATACATAAATAAATAATTTATAATTTAATTAATAAGGTATAATATGCAAAGCACAGTAATTTCAAACAGCTTGTTATGTCTCTAATGTACTTTCAATTTTTTATTTTACATAAGGGCTATATTCATTATGTGGTTATGATAAACATACTAATGAATTTTATTACAGGAACAAATTTAAACATGTAAATGAGATCAAATAGTATTAAAATGCAAACGATGGTGAAACTTATTACAAACTAACCTTGCCAACGTACATGGAGGGATGTTATTACAAAAAAAAGAACAACTTAGGGAGCTGCATGCTTTCTGTAGAGTCAGTTCATTTTGCAAAGTCACTGAACATGAGAATTTGTGAACTATTCATTTTTCGTTTCTTATAAACTCTCTCAAACAAAAAAAGTTAACTAGAATCCAGGGTTTACACGTAACTTTGTGTGACAATTAAAATCCCTTTTCTTGTTCCAGTGAACAGTAATCTGTGCATAATTACATTCAAATGAGATATTAGCATTTTTTGTGCTTACTCTTTGTTAATTGCAGAGTTCACTCACCATGGTGATGCTTTTGATAGAATCAAGCAACCTTATTGACCTGATGCTGCAAGGCATGTTTGGAAATTCTGCTGTATTCTTCATTTTTTTTTAATTTTTTTTTTATTTTGGCATTTTGAGGAGTCCTGCTGCTTTTATTACATTCCTGACACTTTTGTTAATAAATCATTGCAAAGTTAATGAAAATTGCATTCAGGCATATCCAAAATAATTGTGTCCTTTGTCATGCTAATAAATTGAAAGATGTTGATCCAATGGGTGAATGCATGCCCATTATGGTGAAGTTTGTGATATGTGTGCCTGTTGCGCTTGTACTTTTTGGTTTGGCCTATCATTCCATGTAAAAATGTGTATGAGGAAAACAAAAGTCAATATGTTTTATTTCAAAAGTTGTACAACCTGCCTTTTAATTAAGCTGGCAAGTCGGGGAAAGGTTTATATTAAGATACAGACAGTTTTAGTATCATTGGAATTGTCAACTGCCTCACACTAGAATACATGCTATGATGAAAACTATATTTAACAGTCTTTTTTATTCTCCTTGTGATCTTTCATATTTATAGAGCCTCAGTGACTGAAAAAAATAGAAAACAGTGCACCTCACTTTCCTGTACAATTGATGTGTAGAAAAAGTGTGTGAAAGAAGTAAGGGTTGGGTTCAGAGGTAACAGATTTTATTTTGCTCACCTTCTTCCTGCATAAAGTTGACTACAGTTATTGGGTTAAGTTCTGCATATCCAAACATTGTTTCTTTTTAAAAAAAAAATTAAGGTAACATTATTCAGGACCAGGTTTTGCGCAAATGGATTTAGGTTTTTGTGCCCAAGAGGTCTCATCTCCATTGTGCAAGCTCATCCACCCCCCCACCTTTCCCCCCCCTGAAAAACAGAGGATGTGCTAGGGGGGAAATCTGCCAGAAAAAGCCCATTTTATCATGGAATGTTTATATACTAGGAAAAAAAATTACTGAAAGTAAGGAACTGAGGTAATTGTAGTGTGAGTGCTTAATTTATGCACTAGCCCATCATGCTGGCTTTAGGTGGGTATTTATTCTGCTACTCAATCAAAAAGCATAGTTTCCATAACAACTGCCACATCAGTTGTAATGTGCAGTACGCTGTTTGAATTATTGGATGTTTCAAAGATGGATTTATCGACATCTTGTATGCACACACATTCTTTC
>NW_005841866.1:972650-975040 GCF_000455745.1 Alligator sinensis
TTTTAGGGGAATGGCCTGCATCTCTGTAAGATAGATCATTAACATCTTTTTTTTCTTACTACTTAGGAACAATCTTAGGATTGCCAGTAGTATAATGACGTGATTATTATTATTGCAGTCTACTAGTTGCATAGATGCAAGACCTTAGAAGTTTGTTCACTTTTTTAAAAGTATATTGAAGTGTTAATCCTGTCTTCCTTTAACCCACAAATCTCATCAGGTTCAACAATTTTGCCAATATGATGAAGATCAATACTTGGTGCAGAATGTAATATTTATTTTTAGCTTTTAAGCATACTTTTATGTATCATTATTTTTAATTAAAAAGTTTGGGGAAAATAATGTGCAGTGAAAGGAAAGGAGATGTACGGTATCTAGCAACATGGCAGATTAAAGCCTCATTCTCCATGGCTTTAGTTAACCAACCTCTAACTTCTAGAAGTCCAGAAGAAACTTTCACTGGGGGCATATTGTCTCATAAGTGTATGCTACACGTGTGTGTGTGTGTGTGTGTGTGTGTGTGTGTGTGTGTGTGTGTTTTAATCTGTAGCATCTGATATTGGCCACTGGTGATAACTGTGTAGTGGAATAAATGATCTATCCAATATGTCTATTCCTGTGTTCTTAGAGAGAGAGGAGAGAGAGAAGGGGAAAAGAGCAAGCCAGGGCCTGTAGCAGTCATTTGCTGGTAACAATTCGTGTTTGTGTTTTGGTTAGTTTTACAGGTGAGTAGGGGTAAAGTCATCACCCTGTTCCCTGAATTCCTTGCAGAGTGCCATGGTCAGTGGTGTATAAAAAACTCCCTGCAATGATATTTACACAGTTTATGGAAACATTTAATAACCTCATCAATATAAAACTACGAACAGTCAAAACACTAACGCTAAAGAGCATATTTTAACCGAATGCAGGAATGGCATGCCTCGGTTCCATTTTTTAAATTCTTTAACAGTTTGGCTACAGGGGAGGAATGCAGAGTCTATTCTCTTGCCTGACTGTATATCTGGCAAAGATGCACACTAAGTAGAAATAGATCTTTGCTCTTCTATTCACATCTGCAGCTTGAGCAAGTCAGAACATACCTTTACTTTATGGACACTCCAATTTAAGGTTTTAGAGTTGCTAAGGGTAACTGGCTAAGTTTAGCTTTCTTTCCAGCTCTCAACTCAAGAATTTTGAAGTATCTGGTGGCATCTCTTTCATTTTCCTTGTCTCCCTCCACATAATGAGATGGGCTTGAAAATAGGATGATCAAATTGGCCTGAACATATTTCTTTTTGCTTTTATTTGCAAATTTTGATTTGGCTTTCTTCCTGCATAATCAAAAAAAATTGAATCCCCTACCTATCAAAAACTTTACATTGAATTTACAGTGACCTGTTTTTGCTACAAAGCTTCCATTTTCTTCTGTAACCCTAGGTGAAGGAAACCGAAACAATATTGCACATTGCACCAATCTGACTCCAGCTGGAGGCTGAAAATGCCACACCTGGTGGCTGTGGATTTATGTCCTAACCAGAGCACCACCATGGTAACATAAATTATTATGCCAGCATTGCCTTTGTTAGTCTGATTTCTACACAGAATTTTACCATGGTGATAACCTGTGATCCAGGTTTTTTCCGTTTAAAAATCCAATATTCCCTGATTATAATGCCCAAAATCTGAAAGGCCGCTACATATATAGGTATCAGATGAACACAGTGTTTTATTAATATAATTACAATTTTAGAGAAATTTGGAAGCCTACCAGTGCCTCAATCATTATAATACAATACATTCTAAATACCTATATATTTTGGTGTTTGATTTTTGGGTCTTTTTTGTCAGAAAATCAGAGCTCTCCCTGCCCCCTTTGGTCACCAGGTAGTGGGTCCAGCTATGGCTGTTCCCACAGCTGCTTTGTGGTGCTGAGCAGCACTTATATGCCAGTGCCCTGCCCCTGCTTATGCCATTGCCCCTTGCTCCCAACCCACAGTGCCCCCACCCCTGCCTGCCCCCCACTCACTCCTTCCCAGCAGAAGTTTTCCCCCCTGCACCACAGATCCAGTTGTGGTTGTCCTGCCTGCTGCTGCTTTGTGGCTCTGAATAGTGCTGGCCCCTGCTGTTTTGCTCCGTGCATCTGCGCCCAGCCCCCTCCCCCCGAGAGGTCCCCATGCCCTTCCTGCAAAACCCTTGACTGGGGCTCAGGGACCGGGCTGAGCCTATTTCTGTCAAGCCCTCTCCCTTCCAAGCCAGCTTCCCCCTGGACAGGTTGCTTTAGCCAGTCAGGGGGCTCCAGGCCTGGCTCTGGAGGCCACCTCTACCCAGAGTGCCCCCCCATCTCTCTCTCTTTTATTTTTATATATATATATATCTATATATAATATACACACAAACACATACGCGAA
>NW_005841866.1:975462-995400 GCF_000455745.1 Alligator sinensis
GGGGGGGTGGCAGCTGCCCTCCACCCTCAGGGCCCAGCCCCCAAAAGCCCTAGTTACTCCAAAGGCCACAGGAGGGAAAGCGAGTCTGAGACAGCCTCGGTTGTTCTCAGGCCCAGGCCCTGCTGCTTCCCTTGCCCTCTCTGGACAGGGATAAGGGTTTCCCACCCTTTTTAAAGTATCTCTTGTAACCTGGAAATCTGCCTGCCTGCAAAGACCTGTTTGCAAAAGGGAAAACTGGTGTTTTTCCACAGGAAATGGAAAACCCAAATCCCTGGTAATAACAGCAGAACACCCTTGCTATGCATGCTTTTAAAACCATACTAATACTTCAGTAGTACCACTCAGAGGTATATTATGAAGTTAGTCACTGACTTTGAGGGCAGTGGCTATAAACTCTTAACCAAAGATTCACCAAAATAACTGGGATTCTTTTATATTGAATGAAATTTAAGAACATGAGTGTCTGATTAAAGTAACTTGTGCTGTGGGATCTTCTGGTAGGGGGCTGTAAGGACCAGGCAGGTCTTGCTCTCTTCCGTTTGGGTTTTCTCTTTTGACAACTGTCATAGCAAAGGTGCTTGGGGACATTTTGTGGTAGCTGAGCTGCTACCTATTTCGGTTTCTTTACAAGGGTTCATTATTCTGGTTTTTGGCTTCTTGCACACTTGTGAGAAGTGCTGTTTCCTTACCACTGAGGACACTCTCAAATACACACGTAACTTTTTATACTGGTAACTTCAAAAAACTGCTAAAGCAAACTGCAGAAGCTGAAGGAATCTGGCTGACATCAGATTCCTAATCAGCCTAAGTAAGCTGGTTAGGCAATTGGGGCATAAACCCTGAGTGCTCAGTAAAGGTAGGTGCAGGGATGGAGGCAGTGAGGCTTCAGGCATGGGGCAGGAGTCCCCTGATCAGCCTTGCTCTCTCCACCGGTGGTGTCACCACCAACATCCAGGCCTACTCTTCCCTGGCCTTGCAGCGGCCACCAAATTAAGGGCCAAACTCTAGTAGTGGTTTGGAATCCCTCTTCCTTATTAGATAGCCAAATGTTCACGAAGGAAAAGGAAGTAAAGATAGCCCAGGAAAAATTAAACCTCAGAATAATTGCTAATGAATCTTCTGGGGTTGATAATGACTTGCCAGGACCTGCAATCCTAGTTTCACTATCATCCACTCTAACAATTACTGCTGTAAATGTGTTTTAATGCAGATAAACTCAGCCCAGCCCAGCCCAGCCCACCCCACCCATGGAGGCTTCAATCTGAACTGGTAGTAAATCATGTGTGTTCTGAAACGGATCATCGTAGAATATCAGCAAAGAAACAAGGGACGCCATTCTGAGGCTCTTGCAAGGCCACAGTGGGATAGGAACAAAAGTAAGGGGCAGAATAGAGACCCATGCTCCAGTTGAGAGTATGGAGTAGTGTTGGTAAGTATAAAGCTTGTCAGCCAACATCAGCACAACCCCCTGAGAGCCTGCATAGCAGGAGGAGCTTAAGTCAATTGCAATGAGATCTGAAGAACAAGGATCTACTAAAGAAGAAAATGTTGCTTTTTCAGGAGAAAACAAGAAGTTAGGGTGCTGTGTCGCCCTAGAAATGGGGAGCCTCACAGAAGGTAAAGTAAGCAGAAAGATTTTATACCCAGAGGAGAGAATATCAGTGTTAAAATGAAAATGGTTAATATCAAATGTAGGCAAGCTGCATACACGCACACCTGTTTGCAGGCAGAAAAAAAATCCAATATATTTTAGCAGAAGAGGCAGAAATCTAAAAGGCCATCTAAGTCTCAAGTGCTATCCCAGACTGTTAGAATTTTAACATATATGTGTTTCCTTTGCTACTTTAGCTTTTATCCCTTGTATAAAATTGGTGAAGATGACAACCCAGAAAGGACTGCTTTTCAAATTTTGCAGACTAATGCAGGATCTGTCTCTGTCACTGTGAATCACAGGATCTTTGGCTCAGCTCAGTTCATATTAGCATACTCTTGCCACAACCTAAACAGCTAAAAATTCTAGGTAAGGCTTCTACAAAGAAAAGGTGCTCTCCAGTTTGTAATTGGATCTCATTGATATTCACCCAGCGATGCAAGTTAAAAAAAAAATATGAACAGAGAACAACCCTCTTTCCTTCATCCTGCAGTGGGGTTTTGATGCTTGGGACCCTTTAGGCATGACTACTCCAGGGCTGTCCAACTTCAGAGTAGCTAGGGGCCGCACACTGTGGACTCCATGCCACATGGACACCCTGGGACCCACACCCCTTCACACCTGGATATATGGCAGTGGAGTATTCTGAGGTTACCCAGACTCTGTTCTTGGGAGTAGCAATAAAAGAAGCAGCCTCACTAGCACATGTGATGGCATGTGTGATCAGGAGCAAGTGGGCAGGGCATGCTCAAGAATATCCCAGCTAGGATACACTACTTCCATAATATGGACATACCTTTGAGTCCACCCAGTAACACTAGGCACTTGCCTAGTATGTTTAGGAAATGGGAGGAGCTGATGTTGGAAATAATCCATGTGTCCATTACTATTCATTACACTTATGATCTGTCTCAAACCTTTGAGATCTGCTATGGAACCTTTATTTCATTCTGTTACTCTACACTGGACAGGGTCTCAAATAGCATGAAAACTTCTAGAAATCAAAATGACATTCTCTTGACCCATTACTCATAATGGAGGGAAGCATAAAATGACACTTCTCTCTAGAAAATCCAAAGGACGTGGTAACCATTCAAAAGTAAGGACATCAGAATAGTTTTGGTGGAGAGAGAATTGTTTTGTTTTTCCTGTTGAATGCCTTCTCAGGCTTCTTCTCTTTCAGTTTTACATACAAATGCCACCCTTGGCCCATAACAGATGCACATAGACCCTGCTGCCACCTCCACCCCTCCTCTGGCCTATCACAAACCCTGTGAGTGGTTTCCAGGACCAGATGCCCTGCAGAAACAGCAAGAGCAAAGGATTCTAATTCCAGTGCAAAGAACATTACTCCTTTAGAGTGGCACTGACAAAGAAGTGCATCTCACAGGACAAAGGGTGCCTGTAGATGTGCAAGATGCCTGCTCCAATGCACTATAATTACAGTGCATTGAATCAGACTTGATTAATTGAGTCTGCTGGAGCATGCCCCCTGCTGGGTTTGCGGGGTGGCACCTAGGGTCCCCCTGCAGCTGATTGACGAGCCACGGCAGTGCGGGGTGGGAGTTCCACGCGCGCTTGGCGGTAGACCCGGAAGTGGACTGGAAGTACTTTTGGTCCACTTCTGGGTTTGCTGCCGAGCAATTGTGTGTGGCGGGGGAAGGTGGAAGGGGTCTTCCTCTGCTCCTATGGGATGCTTCATCCACCCCACCATCATAGCATTCACTAGCCATACCTGGTACCTCGAGGTATGTAGAAAAACCATTTAAAGCCGTGTCTATGGCCGAATCACTGATTCTCCAAATCAGCATTGAATCTTCAGATTCGGATTTGGCCGAATCAAATCTGGGTAGTGATCTGAATCAATGAATTGAATCACTGTCCCCGATTTAGGCCGAATCCAAATCTGAATCGAATACGGCCCATTTCACACACCCCTAATCCTGGGCTTCTCCTGCACCAACAATAGCAAGCAAGCTCCCTCAGCTGGGAGCCCCATCAGATGATGTCTCTCAACCAGAGAGGATGGGGTGCATGGTATGCTCTTGTGGCTAGGAGTCCCAGCCTGGCCTCATATTCAGTGAATGGTGTGATAGGAACCACCCCCAAAGTTACTACACATTTTTGTATAAGAATTTTGTGGCTTATTCCTTGTTTTATCATGCCATTAATTGCATTAATGTGTGGCTGGATAACAACTTAAGATGTGATTAACTGCTTAATCATGTCTTAAGTGTAATATGTGCCAGGGGCCTTAATCACAGGCCAGCTAATAGCAATGTTGCCTCTAAATGGCCATACCAAAAATCTATGTGAATGTGTATAAAAAAGATAGGGAGAATCAAGGGATTCTAGTAATGGGTTTTTGGTGAAATGTCTTTGTGACCATAGTGGAATTTTAGTGCATTCTCTGGGAATGAATCCATCATTGACCTTAATGTTTCAAAGACTTTTTCTTGAGTATCCCCCTCTACCCCGTTCAAGTGCACAAAGGCAATGTTTTTAGAAACAACAAAAATAGTGTGCTTGGAACCTAGAAGAATACATCAATACTTACCCTTCTTTCCTTCCATGCACCTTTTGTTTCATATTTTTCCAGAATTACAAATGCCTATTTTCCTGAGTGTGTCCTGTCACAGCATAGAATCTCTGATGTGAAACTGTTATCAGTATTCATACCTTCTGATTCTAGTGTAAAAGGCTATAACTATTAAAGTGTTCCCTAAAGGTTAGAACATCCTGTTCAGTTTTTCTTGAGGAAAAATATTAATAAAAGATTTGAACTCACAATTTATTATGGTGCAAAACCTAGAGTCAGCAATTCTGAATGAGAAGAAATCTTAGACATGTTGATTCTTGGCTGGGTAGACTTCCTACAACTAGACACTAGGGCTGTGCGAAATTTTGCCAGCTGTTTCATTTTGATGCTATTTCGACTCGTTTCGAGCTTGAAACAGTGAAATAGAAATGAAACCAAGGGCTTTGAAACAAACCAAGGGTAGTTGAAACTTTTTGAAAGCTGAAGCTGGGCTTGCCTGCAGGGAAACAGAAAGTAAGGCGACGGAGGGGGAAGAGGGAGGAAGGACTACTCTGATATTGACTGTGACTGTTTGGCTGCCTGAGATGCTGCTGGTGCTACTGTGCTGCTTACGAAGTTATTACCTGTTGTCATTTAAAGTGGTGTACTGGACTGAGGCTGTAGGGGGGGAGACCTCACTGGGACACACTACCATATCGTGTAGAGGCCCCAGCCCCAGTGAAGGTGCACCGTAACACACACAGAGTCATACATGACACGAGTTTTGCTTGTCAGCAGCTTGAGGTGCAGTTTCCCAAAAACCCCTTCACCTATCTCCTTGAAACATGATAGGCTTTATGCTCTCAGAAGGGGCTACCATCCCTGCTGTTTTCATCCAAATCTACCAAAAATGACAAAAGTTATAGGCAGTTTCATGCTTCCCCATTATAGCCTATGGGCAAAATGTCAAAACAGCGAAACAGTTTTGACTAAATGAAATGGAACAGTGCTTTTGAAATGAAACAAAACTCGAAATGAAACACTGTCCCATTGAAAAGGCAAAACGGATGTCAAAACAAAATGGTTTTGCACAGCCCTACTAGACATTTATACTGCTGGTTTGAGCTTTACTTCCCCCGGCCACACACAGCTGGTGGGAAGACATTTTGCCGTTCATTACTACAACTTTCTTCACCTCATTTTCACATTTCCCCAAGAGTGGTGGATAATTTTGCTCCAGTACTTCTAGGTCTCTGCTATGGTGCTTAAGACAATAGGAAAGATCTGGTACATTACACAAAGGGGAAATCCTCTGTGCCAGGGCTGTAAACTGGCTTGAATACCTTGTCATGTCTGGCATCAACTGAAAATCTTAACATTTATGCAAGATAGTAGCTAGATCTTGTGATCTTACTGTGTTTGGGAAGCAAACCCAAATTTGCTCCCCAAATGTTCTGTTCTGGTTTTATATTACTTACTGCATGAATTTTCCCACAAGGGGGTATGATCCAACATCCTCTTGCTAGTTCAACAAGTAACTACAGTAAACTGTAATTCTTGTGTAATTTCATGCTGTTACATGATGACTTTAAGTCCTGCTAACAGCTGAAAATTCTGTAATTATGCAGTTGTTCTCGTCAGGTTCTAAAAACATTATGGGAGTGCTGTAGTTTTATAGTACCCCTATAACTGCCCTGATGTTGTTGTACAAATCCCAGTGCATACAAATGATAAGATAGTATCTTATTATTTTTATTCTGATTCCAGTGTTCATGCCACACATTGTAAAGCATTAAAAAAGTATGTCAGGCATTATATAATGCAGAAAAAATGGAGGGGGGAGGGGAGGTATGCTTAAGGTCTATGTGTTCTTTCTGTTTTTCTTTCTTTTTTATTTATCTCAGATCAGTATGTTAATATCTGTAATTGAAAAAAAAATTAAGATCATAAGGCATATTCCAAAGGTTAGTTATATAAATTTTTAGCATTTCTTTATATTCTCTTGACATTACTGAAGTTCATACAGTTATATTATGCACTCTGACATTCATGTCATGTCATGTTTGTTCAACTGTTTTACTACTAGTCAAAACTAAAAGTTTTTTTTCAATTCTCTCTCTTCAGGGTCAACCTAGCTTAAAGAAAATGAAGCTGTCTGCTATCAGCTTATACATCATCACCAACAATAAACATGCCAAGATCAGAACCTGCATTTTGTTATCTGACTATTGTTGATAGCAAAAAAAGACAGCTTGATTTTCATTAGCTGGGCTGACCCTACAGGGCTAAGAGCAAGGGAAAAATGTATTTTGACTTGAAGTAAACTGAGGAAACATGACATGGAAGTCAGGAAGGGATTATATATGCATCCCTAAGGTGTCATTTTTAACAAACTGACTTCTTTCACTTGAGGAAATTCTGAATAAACCACTGGAGAGATTCCTATAGCTGTCCAGTTGGCAAGGGCCAATATTTCTGACTCTGAATTATGCATTATCCTTTCCTCTTTATTTTTTGCTCATATTTCTCTGGCAGTAATGGGGCTGGGGTAGGGGGAGGAATGAAAATATATAGCTTATAAAGCCTGGACTTTCAAATGTTTTAGATCTATGGCTCATGTATTTGTTCTAAGAAAGCCTTATATGAGCTTGTATAGTTTGCTTTTAAAAATGTATTTCGTTTTTTTTGGTGTCTCAGATTCAAATGAAAAAGCTATCTTCTCAGGCCAACAGCTAGACTGGGAGAATGATTCCCTTCTTCCACAGATATTCTATGTTTTTTCTTTTTCCTCCTTCACCACAGATGTTGCTTTTGTTCTTTCTTAATATATGATCAGTGGGAATAGACCGTTGGAGTGATTTCCTCAGTGCAGAGAATGAGCCTTATGCTAGACTGGTAAGGAGTTCAGGTTGCATCACTGTGGGCAGAATTCCATGCTCATTTTGTATCCCTCAGAGATGAAGATGATAATATTACTGTAGCAGGGGTGCAAGTTAGTCATGGCAGGTGTGCAAGTGACTGAGAGAGCTGATGCATGGTGTCAACCTTTTCCACAAAGTTCTCATTTCTATGCACGCTATGAACCAGACTACTGCTCTTGCCAAAAGGAATAACTTGTGAGTGTCTCTAGCTTGTTAGCATATCATTGTTGTTCAAGATGTGTCACCCCATGGGTGATCCAGAGGGACTGAAACGGTACAGTTGCACCCCCTGCCCCCTTTCAGGCTGTTCTGTAGGAGCCACAGCCAGAAACTTATTTTAAGTCCCGAAAAGCTGGTAAGTACCTGCACACTCAGCACTCCCTCCCTTACCCTTCCTACTCAGTGGCAACTACCATGTCTCCCACCCACCCCCCATGCCAGTGTTCCTGTAAGGCCCCAGGCTGACCCAGGGGCAAGGAAAGCTCCAGA
The DNA here is from genome assembly GCF_000455745.1 of Alligator sinensis. Taxonomy (NCBI): domain Eukaryota; kingdom Metazoa; phylum Chordata; order Crocodylia; family Alligatoridae; genus Alligator; species Alligator sinensis. Next base: position 983,042 of record NW_005841866.1, read on the forward strand.
GCCACTCCTGTTCCACTCCAGCCAAACTGTGTAGGGGCTTGGGCTCAGCGGGGGACAGCAGCACCTTTTATTATGGGTCCATTCCCTTTCCCTGTCTGGTCCCTCTGGGAACAGGTGCAGGGAGGGGAAATCCCACTGCTGTTCCTGCAGTCCCCAGCTGCCCCACAGCCTCCCCATAGTGCTAGCTAGAGAAAGTCAGGAGTGGCTGGGACAGTAGTGGTGGCAGGTGGGCCTCTCCTTCTTGGACACAGAAGCATAAGTAGAGAAGAGCAGGTATATGAGAGAGGAGAGGATGTGCCACTGAGCACAGAGGGGAAGGGAAGGGGTGCCAAGAGGGTAGATGAGAAGAGAAGAGATTTAGGGACTTACTTTCCAGCTGCTTCTCCCACAGCATGGCCTGCTTGCCCCAGTGGGAAGGGGAGAAGGCTGGGAATGGGTAAGTGAAGCCACACCTGTAGCACTGGTCACACAGCTCTCCCTTCCCCCTGCCTTTTAAAATCCTGGAGCTGCCTGTGTACCCCCTACCTTTATCTTGGTGGTTTTTTAGTGCCTATTAGTAGATAGCCTCTCAGTGGTCAGGTAAGCCATTGAAAAGAATCCTTAAAACCAGCCATATTTCTCTTCCCACAAGCTTGTTCATCATCCATTTGGGCTGTGTTTGGCTTAGCTCAAGTGAGCCTCACAATTAATGTTTCAATACTCATGTAGCCAGTGCAATGCAATACCACAGCTTTTATTAACACTTGATTATGTGGGATATGTGGGACTCCAGTGCAGCATTTCTAGGCATTACATGTGCCATCTGTATGCTCTGTGGGTAGGCATCTAAAAAATGATTTCACCACTCTGCCACCCTCCACTTTGTGGAGCTTTGTCTAAGCTGCTAAAGAGCATTCTACTTTCTGATGCTACTGCAGTTACTCCCAAATAACCTCAGGGAGAATCCTGTACATCCATACAGAAGCAAGAAAAAAAAATTGGCAATAAGTGTTCAGCACTGTAATGCTACTTTGGAAGTTACACCAACAGCTGTTTTTTGCCTGCTATTCTGCAAGCCAGCCAACATTGTGCTGTTAAGGTTTAATTATGCCTTTAAGACATGGCTTCACAATAGAGGTGGAATTCAGGAGGGCAGATTTCCTGCCAGAATTTGTAGATGCATGGAACATTTTGTCAATATATTACATGCCTTCAGCTTTAGAGGGTGCAGGATGGTAGGGGTGCTCCCTGTGTCATAGTTTTGCTGCCCTTGACACCACTCTGTGCCTAGTCTCTGGTCCTTTCAGAAGGAGCACGTGAATGGTGCTGCTATCGTGTCCTGAGGCAGAGACTGCTGTTGCACTATGGGTGCTGACAGATATGCAGCTCCTTGATGTACCTCATGGTGCTTCACATAAAGTGCTGTGAGATGCAGCAAACCCCCTGACCTGACCCAACAGACATTTGCTATTTGGCTGGGGGCGGGGGGTGGGAGCCAATCCTGTGGAGTCAGGCTGTGTGTCTACAGCCTCTCTCTCCCTCTCTCCTATCCCCAGCCCCACTCCCCACTCCGGTGCCATCTTCAGGAGGAGAGGGGGGAGAAGGTAGGTGAGGGAGCTCTGGTCTGGGGTTTACTCAGCTCTTGCTTTTGTGGGAGGGGAGGGTGGATTAGACCCCCCTCCCCTGAGGTATCTTATCATTCTTGCATCACACGTTCTCCACAGCCTCTCTTCCTTCTCCCCCAGCAAGCACCATCTAGTGTCTCTGCAATATAAGAGTTGAACTTGGCCATTGCTGTGATGTGCTTACAGTGCATGTTATATATTGTACACTGCCATAGCAGCTGGCTTCAGCATAATTATTAAATGTCAGACACCAAATTAGCAGATTTTTGAACCATGGATCTTCCTCAGTTGAAGTAGAATTTTCCAGAACACTTTACAGAAAACTTCTTAATAAAGTGATACTGTCGGCCACCATCATCTTTTTTTTTTTTTATTTTAATTTTAATTTTAGTAATTAAAAGTTGATAAAGTCCAGGGTGCAGCTCTGACATTGCCAGCCAACATAGCTCTATCAACTTTTGTGCAGTGGAGGAGTCTCTTGATAGTTAAGAGATGATACCTGACATCCTTGCCTTCCTCAAGTTCTCTTTGTTTTATCACAGTCACCTCTTTAAGTTTACTTTAGGACAAACAAATATGTTAAGTGTCATGTTGGAGCATTTACATGACAAGATACAGTTAGTTATTGACTAGATAAGGAAAATTTCAGTGCAATACAGTTATGGTTGAGATAGCACAAGTGAATAGTGACATTTTCTATAACTTTCTATTAGATAAGAAAAATGTAACTTTTTAAAGAAATGTTTAAGGTCCTTTTACACCTTGGACTTTTTGTCTATTAGTGGTCATCCTCTGTACTAAACTTGAACTAAAATCCAGGATGCATTATAGCAAACTTCTTAATAAAATGACACTGTTTTAACTACAGAGTATGTATTTATTTTAATGTCATTTGTCAAGAAGTTAAAAAGTATGAATTGTTTTCCTTCTAGCATGCTTGTCTATGCATGTTTCACCACCAATGAGCATGCACCTCAAGCACTCAAGTTTGGAGACACTTTGCCCCAGCAGTATTTGTACAGCATACATACTTCCTGCCTCTTTTTGCTTTGCATCCAGGGCAGAAACAGCTGAGCAGACTTCCTGCTCCTCATTTCTTTTTATTTTCTGTGGCTTGAGGCCAAGGAGCCCATGATGAGGGAAATAAGATGTCCATCAATGAATCCATCATGGAAGACCTGATTAAAACCTTGCTGCAAGCCATTATGAGTGTGGCTGACATTGCTTCTTGTTCTTTTGGCTTGGCTACAATCATGAAATGCTCCTTGCTTCATGGTTCTGGGTTTCTGAATAAGAGACCTATCGCTCCCTTTTGAGGGGGAGAACTATTTAGTACCAAAATGGATAAGGCACTACATGTGCTTCAAAGATGCCAAAGCCATTCTGCACTCCCTTGGGCCTAGGTACCTGTACTTAAGAGGAAGAGCAAGTAGCAGTATTATCTATACCCTTGACCACCTTGAGAAAGCACTGGTGCTTCCAAAAGAGTAAGTAGTCTCTGGGGAGCCCAAGAGACCACCTGTTACAAAACTGTTGGAATAGTTACCATGTAGGTCATTGGTTCCCAGCCTCAGGGCATGACCCAAATCAGGGTTGTGGAGGGTCCTCACTAGGGTTGTGAAGAGCCCACACACACGCACATACACACTCATGCGCTCGGCCCAGGAGCAGTGGGCAGGCAGGGCAGGGCCACTGCATGCAAAAGGGGCAATGGCAGTTCCCCTGCCCCTGGGCTGCCACCACCAACACACTCCACTCCCAGCAGCCCCCATAGCACCAGGTCGGGAGGTCCTATTGGTGGCTGTGGATCTTGTGCCCCTCTCGCCACCCAGTATATCGGGGTGTTGCCCCTCCCCTCAACTCTCCTGCCACGACTTGGATGTTAAATGCACTTTAAGAGGGGTCTACAGTGGAGATCTTAGCTTGGATGGGCCTCCCAATAGATGGTGGTACTCACGGTCATCCGGCGTTATGTTCCACGGGGCTCCGCCTTCCCTACCCCCCGTCCACATGCCAGCCGATGGTGATGCGTTAGAGATGTTTCCTGGCCCCGTATGACGGCCTCAGACCGGTTCCCCGGGTTCCGGTCACTCTCCCTCCCTTCGTGAGGAAGATTTCTTTTCTTATAGAAAATATTCCTCCGAGTCAGGAGGAACTGTAGGGTTATCCCCCTTATTCCAGCTCCCTCTCGGATTCTCAGCTGCCTTCTCTCCCCTACTGCAAGCAGGGAGCTCCCTTGCCTCCTGGGTGTAAGCCTCTTCAGGTGGCTGAAAGGGTGCTCCTGCTTGACCTGCTAGTCTGCCTCCTGCTCTGCCTTCTGCAGAAGGCTTAAAACCCTTCCCTGGGCCGCCTGCTGGAGCCTCGCAGGCTGGGTCGCTTCCTCCCCATGCCGGAGCTCGCCTCACGAGCTGCCAGTGCGTGCTCTCTCTCTCTGACTCTCCCCTCATCCCTGCTCCGACGGGATTTTAAAATCCTCCCGCAGCAGCCGATACGGCCGCTGGGATTGGCTCAATTGTTGCCCTCGCTGGAAACAGCTGATGCCACAGCCGGCGTAATGCCGGTTCGTGTGGCTGCGGCCGTGAACGCGGCTCCTGGTCCCGCTGCTCTCCGGGAGGTACATACGCCCCTCTGGGGGCTTGCTCTCGGGGTCTGGGGTCTGCGGGCTCTCTTCTCTCTCCCTCTAAAGCCTGTGGGGGCACCTCACCACCACAGTGGCCCACTTATGGTCACAGCAAAACAAGGTTGGGAGTCACTGAAGTAGGTCATCAGAATTTGCCTATCCATCTCAGACCCCACTGACTCTTAAGTTTATGTGATTTTGCATAAGAGACTCCATTTCATGTAGACCCATGTACATTTGGAGCCCTTTCAAAAAGAGAGAGTTTCAAATGGGTAGTAGCTTTTTTTGTGGTGCTAAAGTTGGATCAGATTTTATTACATTTATATCGTCCTCAGCTCAGTCACACATAATGTTTAGTATGTAACAGCTGCTGCTATATTTAAAAAGTTCCCCCTTTGACATGGCTCCAAATGTACATGTGTCTACACCCTCAGATGCATGGAGGCTTGAATGTAGATAATTTATTTTCTAGTCAGAACTTCCATGTCAGGGTAGAAGGGTGCAGTTAGTATATGTAAAGGAGTCTCATTTCTCCTGTCTCTGCCATTGGAAATTATTGTGACTGACATTTCTCTATTGGAGGGTGTATATCAATACCATGCATCAAACTTACCTTTAAATGCAATGTCTCTGGTCTTCTGAGACAGATGAGCTCATGCAGCTCAGGGTAGTATATAGAGCATACCATGTCCAGTAGCATCATGCCCAGATGAAATGCTCCCTCTTGTTAGACCCTGACTCCATGCAGCACCCAACGACTAGACAGATGGCGATCCAATTGCTCATGGATCCTGTTACTCATTACCCAGAGCAAGCAGGGAGCAAACACCAGCACACATTGCTCGCAACAGCTTTATTCAGAATGGAGACAGCTTCGGGCAAAGGTCTTAAAACTCAACAAACCGGGGACCTGCACTGAACATTAGTTCTTTTTACATTATATACACCTTGGTTCATGCTCATTAACATCGACTCCGCCCTTGCCCCTCCTTCTGTTTTACCCATATCTCCTCGTATCTCAAGCTGTGCCTCTGTGTACTGTTTACTTCATTAACATGGGATTGCCTATGCATTTCCTTCATTTACATGCCCCTCTGCTAAGAGTGCATGCATAAGGCTTTGACCTCCGCTTTTCTCAGTCACTTGCTGGTTCTTTTTGGTTCTTTGCTGACTCCTTGTTCATCTCTATGGTCTTGCTTCTGCTTTATCCACTGATGATAGCTGGTGGGCTGCATCTTGTTCGTCTTACACAATGGGCTCTAAAACTACGACCTTGTTAGAAAACTGCTTGCCTAAGCATTTGCAAAGTTATTTTTAATATATCACTCTGCCTTGTGGTGAGCAGCTTTTGCTGAGACAAAGGAGAAGCCTAAATTCATCTGCACACCCAGTGCTCCCCAAGATCTAAATCCTGTCACCCTAACACCTATTACCTGAGGGTGGGATTTTCTTGAGTCCCTGACATATTAGGCCTCCCCTCAAGTTGCCTGCCTTGACTTTGATGATAAACAATTGAATAGGAGGGGTTCAGCGTAGTTTAATACAGGGGTTCCACTTGGGGGTACTCACATATCCAAGAGTATTTGATGAAGGGGGTTTCACCTCCCCTACATTCCCAGCCACACACCAGCCATTGGTGTTGAGATGATGGACCGATGCAGGGTTCTGGCTTGATCCGGGTTTTGACCTGAGGCAATTCTAAGGGCACTTCCTAGCCTTGTCTGGATTGCTCTTTTGCTTCCTTGCAGACAAGGGGTTAATCTTGGGATTAAGCGCTGACTTTAGGACTCTGCCAATCCTAGGCAGCCTTCCCTCAAAAAAACCCCAAAACATTGAAAAAGAAAGAAACGAAGAGGAACCTAATTTTTTGGTGGGTTGCCTCTATGCTGGCTAATGCCCTTCTTAGCCTGCTGGCAACACTCCCAGGTCCCTCAAGCCACTGGATTTTTTTTTAGTAATTGAGGCTTCACTTCCTAGCCTCAGGAGCATGAAGCCTCTACTGTTCGGTATATATTGAGCCCTGGGGCTCTGACACCTCCCATAACTGGCGCAGAGGCAGGCTCTTCCCATTCTCCCCCAGCACTCTGGGTGTCTCTTAAATCTCCCATGGTGGTGCTGGGGGCTGATGTCATCAGGCCAGCGCTGCCTAGCTTAATTGACAGCTGGCTCTTAAACTGCGGCGGAGGTGAAGCACGTCATTGCCGCCCTACCATTTCCTGCGCTGGGGGTGAGTTTTGTGTTTTACTGTGGGCTTGTTCAGCCCATTCAGGGTTCTGGGTATTGCTTGTGGGGTCTCTCAGGTCCCTTGCGTTACACCATGTAATGACAAACCTGAGCAAGCAAACAAGGAAGTGCAAGATTTTTTCCCTTGTGCATGAAGATTGTGAATTCATGGAATCAATGCATCTATCATCAGCTACAACTCTTGGGGTTATTTCTTATGGACTTTCAGAACACCTAGGTGGATAGTCTTCATAAGAACATCTCTCTGCACTTCCAGTGACAAATCAAGGACTTCATTTTTTTAGATTCTTTTAATCAACTGGCGGCAGATCTCATGGCTGAACTTGGTGGCCTAGTCTGGTTAGAGGATCTCAGTAAGAGCCCTGTGGTTCTCCTTCTGCTCCCAGACGTGTCACCCAGAACACAGGGAGGGCACTCAACTTGGATATATGCATCATCCATACAAAGAATGACTGCTGATGGAAGACGAGGTCTACTCATCCTGCATCAGAGCATTCTCATCCATAGCAGGAAAAAATTCAGGTGGATAAATTTATGTATCTAGGTGGACCAAGATCTCAACTTGTGCATGTATGATATCTCTGTCCCTTTTTGAGACTTTTATGCCAAATATCCTGGACCTCCTATAGGAGCTGAAGCCTCAGAGGTCATTTTCAAGCTCAATTATGCTATATCTGGCTACCTTCTCAGTTCACCATCCTTTGGTGGAAGGTCTCTCTCTCTTCCACCACTACCGGTTTCTCAAGGGCTTTAAACAAGGTGTTTTCTTTGGTGAGTGATCCTGTTTCCCATTGGGACCAGAACTTGCTCTTCCCATCCCTGATGCAGGCCACCATTTGAACTCATTCAAAGAAGAAAGTAGTTATGTACCAGCAGTATGGAGTTGTCTATATCCGTGTTTCTTAACCTTTTAAGTAGCAAGTACCCTCTAACTTTTGAAAATGTTAATAAGTATCCCAACACTCAATTTTCCAGGGGATTTTATATTTACAGACTAATGTGTGCCATATGTTGGAAGAAGGGCTGTGTATATAAGGCTATGATATGACAGATGTCTCATCTGGTGTGGGTAGAGTTGCTACCTTTAACACCAGGAGTGCACAACTCAAGTAGGTATCTGAGCTAGAGGTGATGTTGGCCAAAGCTAGGAGGGCTGAACCCAGTGCCACACAAAGTGCGGCACACCAAATTATTACTGGGAAATTTAATTTTTTTAATTGCACCAAATTTTTTGCCATAGTTTTGAGAGGAGGATGGGGCGAGAGAGAGAGAGGAAAAGAGGGTGAGAGAGACAGAGTGTTGTAGTACCCATGTACCCCCTTCCTATGTCTCACATACCCCCAGAGGTACGCATACCACAGATTGAGAACCTATGGTCTGTATGCATGTTCCACATTTCAGTCTCAGTCTCCTCCTCCTTGAAGTCCCTGGCACTCTGGGTTCTGCAGTTGTGACCAAACTGAGGAGCAAAAAATGATCTTCATGACCTTGGTGTAGAACACAATAATAGGCAGGATGCATATGTGTTATGCAGATTTTTTTAAAGGCAAAAATATAGAGTGCTTGAGGTGAACCCACAGTGGCATATTCAGATGAGCAGCACCTCTTGAAGAACTCTAGTTATAATAGATAATGTCTCTTTCAAGACTGAACTATAATGCTAGTTATAGCACTAGGATTAAATTTAATTTAATGGTAATTGAAAGGAGAAACATTTATGAGCTTTCATAAAGACATTCAGGTAATTTTTGAAGAACATAAATACTTTAACTAAACCACCAACTTTTTAGGGCATAGCTGTAGTGCCTTGAAAAAATTCACATCTACTCAGTCCCACATCTTCCAGGACAAATCTAGAATTGGGAGCAAATGAGCAGGATGTGTTTCCATGGTGGTGATTTCTAGCACAAAAAAAAAGAAAGTGGAGACATTTCCCATTAGTGTTTCACTGACAATTAATTTCTTCTTTGCCACTTGAAAAATGCACAGAATTTCTTTTGAGTTCTCTAGTTCACAGGAATTATTTCATTCGGTCTTATTTTTATTATGATGTAATTACTAGGGCTATGCAAAATGGCACTGTTCCATTTCACCTTGAGTTTCAAGGTTTCAATGGAACAGTGTTTCATATCGAATTTCATTTTGATTTGAAACAACTGTTCTGTTTTGCTTTATTGAAACAGTCAGGCTGTTTCAACTCTGTTTCGACATTTCACTAGATCTGCCAGGGACAGGAAGTCAGCCCAGCTGGGCTGACTTCCCATCCCCAGTGCTAGATCCAGCTAGGGCCAGGTAGTCATCCCAGCTGGGCTAATTTCCCATCCCTGGTGCTGGATCAGGCAGGGGGCAGGAAGTCAGCCCAGCTGACCCAGGGGCAAGGGATGATCTAGCACCGGGGATGGCGAGTCAGCCCAGCTGGGCTGACTTCCCGTCCCCAGCCAGATCTAGTGCTGGGGATGGCGAGTTAGCCCACCTGGGCTGAATCCCTGTCCCCTACCTGATCCAGTGCTGGGGATGGCGAATCAGCCCAGCTGGGCAGGTGACGTTCGCGGCCAGAACTAGCACCGGGGCTGGCTCCCTGCCCCTGGCCCGATCCATCACCGGGAATGGGGAGTCATGATTAGCCTCATTTTGTTTTGAGGCTGTTTCAAAGCCCTTTGTTTCAGTTTGATTTTGCTGTTTCTATCTGGAAATGAGTTGAAACAGTGTTGAAACCAGTGTTTCACAGCCGGTGAAATTTAGCTCAGCTCTAGTAATTGCAGCTAATGGAAAACCGAAACTGGAATCATGGAAGGGACAGTTCTTCTCTACAGAAATGGTGACTTTTCATTTGAGATGAATTTATATAATTAAAATCTTTTTTAATTTGTTCCCTGGAGAAAAACATGTTTGCCTGTGGAAATGTTGAAATTTTTTCTATGATTGTTCAGTGAGCATCTCCTGGATCACACATGAATACTTGTGAAAACTGATTGTTTTGCTGGTTTGTGCAATCTAGTAAATGTAAAATTAGAGAACATTTAAAAATTTCCCTCAGTAATCTCTCTTCATCTGGAGAATACTGTATTTTCTATTCTTTTGCAGGCATTGTTTGATTTCATGGGCAATGCTGGATTTCACAATTTCCATGAAATCCATGAAATTACAATTTCAGTAGGGCCTATTTATATATTACAAACTATGAATAATATTAGTCCAAAGCCAAAAATGTTATGATTTACCATATAGTTCACTTGGCTGAGCCTCCACAGAACCAACAGCATTTCAACCCACCATGACCCCATTTCCCAGCACTGTGTATACTCCAGATACCCCCCCAGCAAAGGATTCATGTGCTAATCATGTCCCCCTCCTCAGTAATGACTGCAACTGGGTGTTCTTGTCATGAGTCCTGGGATCCTCCAAAAATGTTTAAGCAGAGGAGGTGCAGGGCAATCTGGTCCAGCTCCATTTCATGGAGGGCAGCACCACAGTAATCATATGCAACAGGCTGCGAGCATAGGTAACAAAAGGATTCTGAGTAAACTGTTTGGGGCCCGTTTGGGTGATGTTTGCCAGACCTTTAAGGATGGTGAAGAAGTGAGAATAATTGGAAATGGGAAGGAAAGGTACAGCTTAGCTGTAGGAGTGAAGAGGAAGTCAAAATGTATTCAGTGTAGTGGTTCACCATGGCTTGAAAGAGTCAGCACTGAGGGGGACTGGGCACAATGGACACTAGCTTATATGTTATTAAGATAGGTTACAATAACTATTGGAGGCTTGGGGAGCAGCACAAGATGCATGGGTGAAAGCCCGTCTCACCCCCTCACCCCAAAGCTCCCCAGTGACCCCCAACTGCCACACAGCCCCCCGCTGACCCCCCAGCAGTAGCCAGAGGTAAGCAGGGTTCGTGGTGGGAGGGGACTAGCACAGCTCAGCTGTGGGAGGCAGCTGAGTAGGAACCGGGGAGGGTGTTGCCCCAGCCCGGCCTGTACTTGGCTCAGCCCCAGAGGGAACCACGTGAATGGGCTGCACAGACAGGTGCACTTGACTGCCTGGTGTGTGTGTGTTAGCGTAGAGTTTGCGCAAGAGGGTGAGCGGAAGGGCCCACAGCCCTGCCTCTGAGCTCCGCTAGGTAAGCCAGTCCCAGCCATAGCCAGCCTGCCAGCAGCATGACACAGATGGGCACATGCTGCACCCCTCAGTTCCCCTCGGGGTCTGCGGCCCCCCACTCCCCCAGCACCTCAGAGACCTCCACCCAGACAGAGCCCCTGGTTCTGGGCTCCATGCAGATGGAGCCCCTGGCTCTCAGCTGCGGGGGCTGCCTGTCACTTTTTCAGGCTCTGGGGCCCAGGAGCATAGCCGCCTTCCCTTGTGGGTTCTGCTTCCTACTGGGGTCTCTGGCGTCCCAGCTGGAGGAGCTCCAGGCCACAGTCCAGAGACTGCATGCCATCAGGGACTACGAGCATGAGATAGACTCTTACTGCCAGGCCCTTCTTCCCCAAGAGATGGAGGGTAGACCATGGTCTCCCTCCAGGACAAGGGAGGACCCGGGGACCTCCCATTCTGTCCAGCCACAGGGAAGGACCAAGGTGGTCAAGGGCCCCCAGGCCCGCCACACCAAGGCCCATGCCAGCCCCAGCAGAGCCTGCTGAGTTGCTAGATCCCTCAGGCAACACAGGCTCAACTGTAGCTACTGCCCCCGATCTCCCCAAGACAAAATGTAAAGTGTTTGTTGTGGGAGACTCCATCCTGAGGGGGACAGAGGGGGCAATCTGACCACTACCCTATGCTCACCCATGTGGGTATGAATGACACAGCTCAGAGCGCTCCCAGCTGGGTCATGAAGCACTACAGGGATTTGGGAGCGGGGCTTAAGGGGTTTGGGGCACAGGTGGTGTTTTCTTCGATCCTCCCAGTCTGACTATGGACTGAGGAGGGAGAGGAGGATTGAGGTAGTGAACCAAAGACTGGTGTCATCAGGAAGGCTTCGGCTTCCATAACCACAGTCCGCTCTTTGGTGAGAGAGGCAGTGAACTGTTGGGAAGGGACGGCCTCCACCCCTCTCCACTGGGGAGGAGGCTCTTCTCAGCCAGACTGGCTGACCTGCTCCACCGGGCTTTAAACTAAGCCCACCAGGGAACAGGGGGACTACTGCCACTGCTGGCCCACTGAGAAACCCTTGCAAAGCCAGCAGGCCAAGGCACTTAAGGGAGCCCACCCCTGCCCCAGCCCTAGAGCAATCTGCAAGCAAGGCAAGGGCCCCCAAGGGGACACTTGCGTGCCTGTACACCAATGCCAGGAGCTTGGGGAATAAACAGGAAGAACTTGTCCTCCTGCTCAACACAAATAGTGTTGATGTCATAGGGATAACGGAGACCTGGTGGGACTCCACCCATGACTGGACCATGGGTATAGATGGCTATACCCTGTACAGGAGGGATCGAGTGGACAAAAGGGGCAAAGGTGTAGCTCTCTATGTCAAGGAGAACTACGCATCCCTACAAGCTGACATCAGCACCCAGGTTGGATGACTAGAGACCGTCTGGGTTAAAATCCATGGGGAACATGGCACAGGAAATACAATGGTGGGAGTCTACTACAGATCTCCCTCCCAGAATCAAGAAATTGACCAGGAGTTCACCAGGGAATTGGCTGAGGCTGCATGCTCCCAGTCCATGGTTGTCATGTGGGACTTCAACTACCTGGACATCTTGTGGGAAGAGCACTCAGCCAAATCCAAACGGTCTCAAAGCTTCCTCACGTGCATGGATGAGCTCTATCTGATTCAAGAAGTCTATGGGCCAACAAGAGGCAAAGTGCTGCTTGACCTGGTGTTGGCAACTGGGGACGACCTAATCAGCGACCTAATGATCAAAGGGAAGCTGAGTGACAGCAACCACAGGCTGATC
>NW_005841866.1:996316-999724 GCF_000455745.1 Alligator sinensis
GACTTTAAAAAAGCCTTCAATCTGGTATCCCATGATCACCTTTTGGCAAAACTGGCCAACTGTGGCCTTGGGTCCACCACAATCCGCTGGCTGGGGAATTGGCTCCAGGGTCGGACCCAGAGGGTGGTGGTTGACGGAAGTCAATCTTAATGGTGCCCTGCGACCAGTGGGGTCCCTCAAGGCTCCGTCCTTGGACCTATTTTGTTCATCCTCTTCATTAATGATGTGGACATTGGAGTCAGAAGCGGACTGGCCAAGTTCGCTGATGATACCAAACTTTGGGGTAAAGCATCCACACCTGAGGACAGAAGGGTGATCCAGGTTGACCTGGACAGGCTCAGTAAATGGGCGGACGAGAACCTGATGTTGTTTAACACCGAAAAATGCAAGGTTCTCCACCTTGGGAGGAAAAACCTGCAGCATGTCTATAGGCTCGGCAGTGCTATGCTGACTAGCACCATGGACAAGAGCGACTTGGGGATCAGGATTGACCACAAGATGAACATGAGCCTTCAATGTGATGCTGCAGCCAGTCTAGCGAGCAAAACGCTGGCTTGCATCCATAGATACTTCTCAAGCAAATCCCAGGATGTCTCCCATTGTACTCAGCCTTGGTGAGGTGGAGTACTGCATCCAGTTTTGGGCCCACCATTCAAAAAGGATGTGGAAAAGCTTGAGAGAGTGCAGAGGAGAGCCACGCGCATGATCAGAGGTCAGAAAAACAGACCTTATGATGAGAGGCTGAGAGCCACGGGACTTTTCAGCCTGGAAAACTGCAGGCTCAGGGGCAACCTGATGGCCAGTTTATAAGGGGTATTAACCAGGACCTGGGGGAAAGTTTGTTCATCAGAGCACCCCAAGGGATGACAAGGTCAAACAGTTATAAACTCCTGCAAGATCATTTCAGGCTGGACATAAGGAAGAACTTCTTTACTGTCCAAGCCCCCAAGGTCTGGAATGGCCTGCCGCCAGAGGTGGTTCAAGCACCTACTTTGAACGCCTTCAAGAGAAACCTGGATGTTTTTCTTGCTGGGATCCTATGACCCCAGCTGGCTTCTTGCCCCTGGGGCAGGGGACTGGACTTGGTGATCTTCTGAGGTGCCTTCCAGCCCTATTGTCTATGAAATCTATGAAATCCTCTTGGTAGGTTCCCAATGTAGCATTTTTGGTAGCAAAGGGAGAGTATCAAAACTGGCTTTGGCCCTCCTGGTGCCAGCCTGATATTGAAGTACTTCTAGGCCTAGTGCCTGTTCCCTGTGGAGGGAAAACCTGCCTGTTTTTTTAAGGGCCACCAAAAAAAAAAGGGTTGCCATCAATATATTTGCCCTATGTGGGCCATGTGCTTTATAGTTATATCATTATTATAGTCTGTGGTAGACTAAACAGAAAGGAGACAAGCAGTAGAGTACTACTAGTATGTTGGAGAACTACTAATTATTTTAATACTTCGTGATTGTTTCACTTAAGATTTATCCTAAGGTAAAATGCTTATTGACTTCATTGGGAATTTGACTATGATTATGGCCATTTGAATGTCTGCTTAGATCAATGTGGAAGGTCATTTTCAGGAAACCCAGAGAGAGAAAGCAATACAAATTATCCATATTAGCTCAACTTGGAAGCAAAGTGATTTATTTTTACAGTGAGTGACTTATGTCCATGTTGAATGTGTGTCAAATCCTGTTGATTTTACAGTCAGGACCAAGGCATAGTTCATGGAAAGATACAGTGGGTTGCTGTGTGACTCAAAATGGCCAAAGGAAGGAAATCTTACTTGGCTCTGTTTGGAAAGTAATTATTTGCCCGTATCAACAACAAATTTAGAACCACCCTCTGCCCCAAACTTGTGTCTACCCACTCTTCTTTGCTCATTTGATCTTGAGCTAAGGGTGCGGTGAACAACTAGACCTACATATATTTCATTCTGTTGTGGTCTTGGAAGCCTTTGCAAGGGTTTAAAGGAAAGGGAAGTGTGCCTTTTATTATAGTGCACTCTAAGACTACACACTGACTTCAGTGGGCCTCTAGATCAATTAGTGAGCAGGAGCTGGATCTATATACCAGTTCCTGGCTTCAGTTGTAATGGATACTATACAGCTGAGACATTCCCCAGACAGATGGAAATTTTCAGGTGGTGTATAGCCACAATAGTCACTAAACAGGGTGGAAAGAAGGCTAGTGCAGGAGAATGTGGCCTTGGGGATCTGACTCAGTGGATAGGGCATTCATTTGAATAAAGTTGTCAACATGTTTGTGCTTTTTGGGGCAGGGGAGGGGGAGGGAGAATTGCGTTAAATTTCTTTTTGAACCTTGAATGATGAATCTTGATGAATGAAACACACACTTAAAGCATCTTTATTTCCATTTGGGTGGATAGTAAGTGCTGTACATCCTGTTCATTGCTGACTTAAGCTAATGTTTGTTCCCTGATAGTGTCAGAATGCACTGTAGTTGTTCCAGTTGTAAATTGCTATTTCTCTTCCTGCAGTCATTTGTAAATGGTTTGTCCTGTAAGGTGTTAATAATCAGTATCTTAGCTTTTCCATAATTCATCCACTTTGAGTATAAACCTCTCCTTTATATACCAATTAAACAATTACAACTAGTTTCTTTTCCCTATAAGTAATAATTCTTTGCTAATTATCAGCACAGTAGGGTAAGTTAAATAGAGTAAAGCAGAAATGCAGTTTGCTGCATTTTAAAATGAAAACAAATCTCTCTCTTCTGAACTCAAACCATTTAGATGAGAAGCTGCTGCAGATTTAGCAAAGAAAACAAGGAAATGGAAGCTTAAAAGCATACAAAGATACCATAAAAATAACTTTATCCTAAACAAATATTATAAAACACACAACAGTGAAAGTTGCCATTTGTTTTACTATTTGTTATAAAAGACTATACTTCAGGTTACTTTGAAATTAATAGCATTAATCTGTTTTCCTTGTTTTTGGGTGATAACATGTTAATGTTGAGGCCCTCTCAGAACCACCTTAGCTTTCTGGGTAAAAGACTAATATAATCAATGGGGAATTTCCTCTGGTTTACCTTTTTAGCACCTTTTTTTCCTGTAGTTCTCTTTTAAAAGTCCAATCAACTGAGGAAATGCTTTCTTTCTACACTGACATCAACATAAGTATAAAGCAACTAGAGCAAGATCTACCATTATGCATTCATCTAAGTGGGTGGAATATTTTATCTTCTGCTCCATAAAGAAAACTATAGTAATCCAGTATAGGGTAAATGTTCCCAGTATGTAGGCTATCATTTCTGTAGTAGGAGCAGCATGGTATTGTGATTCTCCATGGATGACAGAAGTTTAGTCTGGTGACCACAGTAATACAACATTCATATTCCACAAGGGGCTCAAGTATAATAGCAGAGCTGTTAATTGTGATCACAGTGGCATTC
>NW_005841866.1:999755-1043404 GCF_000455745.1 Alligator sinensis
ATGTGCATGTGAGGAGCAATCCCTATAGATTTTCACTTGGGAGCATTAGAAAATTATCCAGCTGTGTACTGAAGTGGATCTGGATAATTTTGTGAGACAACTTGAGGCTGAAGTTATGCATTACATTTAGACCATGCAAAATCTGTAGAATGTTAAGTAATGTTATAGTTAGTATGTGCTGTGAATAATTGAACATTAAGGGTTAATGCCATTTTTTGTCTGCATGGCCCTGATTTGTTGCTAGAAGTCCAGTGAGCAGGGATGTAGCTAGAAGCCAGAAAATCTGGGCTCTATCCCTGCTCTGGGTGGTGGGCAGGGGAGCAGTACATCCTGGGATGCTGGAGGACTGCAAATTGCTTGTTTTATCTTTGTGGAGCAGACTGAAGTTACCCTAACATGAGCTAGGGAGCATAGCCCAGAGTTAACCCTTGCCTGAAGCTGCATAACTTTGAGATGCTCAGAGGACACTAAGCACAAGTTGACAAGCTTTCAAGTATGCACTCTCATTTTAAGTGCCTTTCATTTTATCTAAGTGAAACATGTGACTTTGCCCTTAGAGATTTCATCTCCAGAAGAGGAAAGATACTTGTCCAAAATGTAAGTCCTGCTTCAGTGAAGAAGCAGCCCAGGTCTTTGTAAAGATATGCTTCCCTTAAGACCAGATCTGCCAACTGGGGGGAAAAAACCCAAATATCAGTTAACCATAAGGTAAGCGGAAATATATTAAAATGGGGAATAAAGGCAGTTAGGGAAAACTGTGAAAACTTGAATTTGATTGAGCTCTTAACTCTGAGTGTCATATTGAGGTAAGACCTCTTTGTAAACAAATGGTATATGACACTTGAGAAATTATTTGTACTGAGCAGTGATGGGTGAGCTTCACTCCCTGCAGTAACATCCACTCCTCTGTTCTCTGCAGTGATGGGGTCTGACTTATGACAGAACATTATTACATGAAGTAGTGAATGCTTAGTGTTGCTTGGTTCTTTTAAATGCTCATGCTCTTGTCACTGTTAAAATGCATGTGGTAGACCAAAACCTCACCTATGCTCTGACATTAGGCTGTACATTTTGGAGGTTGGTATTGCTAAGTATTTAGCAGGAAATGTAACTGTCCAGCCATGTAAAATATCCACAAGGATAGAAAACAAAAGGATTTATTTAAATATCAAGAGAACCTTTAAACTACTTCTTCTAAACCCTGATGATTATAAACCAAGGATGGGCAAAATATGGCCCTCGGGTCAAATCCAGCCCATGGAGGGACTCTGTCTGGCCCACGACAGGCCCCTCTGTCCCACCTGGCCCAGATGCCATCTGGCCCATGGCAAGTCCTACCACCCCTAAGTACACAGTGGGGCTGGGGCAGCTCCAGAGCTGGGCTGAATTTCTAAGCAGCCCAGGCAATGGCCATGGTACTGGTGGGGACCCATGTGCACAGCCCCAAACCCAGCCCGCACTCACTCCAGACTCACTGTGGCCAGAGCGGACCAGCTCCAGACCAGCCAGGACCCACATGTACAGCCCCAACACTGATCCCTGCCAGCCCCATGCCTGTCCCAGACTCATCCTGGCTCAAGCAGACCAGCCCTGGACTAGCTAGAACCCACATGCATAGCACTAACCCCACCCTGTTCCATGCCTGTTCTGGACCACCTGCCTATCCTGAGCAGTGGCAATGGCTGGGCAGAAGCTGCTACTAGGTGTCGGGGAAAAGCAGCCCTTCCCCACCCCCCACTGTTAGGCCCTTCTTGTTGGAGCCACCCGGAGCCCACGCCTGGGCTGCCCTGCAGGTCCTCTCTGCCACCATCACCATCACCTCCAGGCTGCCCAGTGGGGCAATGGTGGCAAAGGAGATTTTGATTTACTGGTTTCTTTACTTTTCATTCATTTTCATTCATGACTTTATTTTAGACTTTTGCCTTTATTTTACCCTAGCCAACACTCAGAGTAACCAAAGGCCTATAGGCACTTGTGAATTAATCTGATATTTCTATTGTTGGTGCTGCTGTTTGTGTGAAATACAAAGATTCCTAAGAGTTTTTAATTCCTATCTCCATAAACATTTTCCATCACCATTAATTAATTGATCACATTGTGATAACAAGATCATTCAAAAAAGGTTTTCCTTAAATAATCTTTCACATTTAATTCTTAGAGAAGTCATGTAAGTCATGTAAGAATTCCTACATTACATGGTCATTCACTAAATACAGGAAAATAGATCTCTTCTGGATTTAAGAAACTGTGAACTACAAGGTTATAATTGATCAATAAAGGCCTCTTCCCATGCCAATGAAGTCAATGGGATCAGATCCGAAGGCCTGATTCTCCAGTGACCTATACAGTCTTTAATAGGCATCACCCCATTGAAATCTGGACTGATGTTTCCCTCTTTAAAATATACCAGAACTGAACAGGCATCATCAGTTAGTTTGAATGGGGTGAATATCACATAACAAGTGAAAAATTAAATCCAGAATTTTTTCTTCTAATGAAGATATCTGTCTTTTTTAGATACTGTTTTCTCTGTAATTTACCAGTTACAGCATATTGATTGATCTATGTTGAAGTCAATACATATACATGGTATAAGTAATTTTAGTGTTTTCATACTAAATATCTATTAAATAAATAACTCCTAGTTAAAGATAAGAATAAAATGGAAAGAGTTCATTTTGTAATTGAGTTGGAGTGAAGATGTGATTATAGCTTGCATTCTTAAATGCATATTTAAGCATGAAAAGCCCTGTTCATCCCAAAGTGCAGTGTGTTTGGGTCAGAGATTTTTTAAAGGCATGTGGGCTGCATCCCCACAAGTAGGGGCATGTGGTTGCCACAGTGAAAGAAGCAGTGGCACAAATTTGTGCCACCACTGCTTTTTTCCCCAATGCACACCCTGCATGTGGGGTTAGCATAGGAAAAAATGCTCTGGGTGGAATAGAGGAGGCTGAGAACAGCACCTGGACTGGCCTCAGCAGCCTTATCTGGGGTTGTGGGGGCCTCCCAAGACTCCAGTGTCAGTGATCTGGGTGCACAGAGCTTGGCTGGTAGCTGGAGCGTGGCTTTGGCCAGCCAGGCTCCTGTTTCAGGCTGCACATACTGCCACCATGTGTGCTATGCTGCTTTTTTCCACACTTTTTTTTTATACTAGAATTTCCCAGTATCTAAATTTGGCTCTGCACTGCAAATATGCAGCATGGAGAACTGAAACACATGTGCGGGGTGCCTTTTGCGGCACCTCAAAATGTATGTACACATTCAGTGAACGCTTTACTTCCCAGAGCAAGAGAAGGAGCAAGAGGGTGCATGTACTGTCAAGGAGAAGCAATTTTCACGCTGGCATAGCAAAGGTCTGATTGCTTGTTGACTTAAGAAACAATTGTGGCATTGTTTAGATGTACAGATTAAATAAGGCCTGGATATAAATCAAATGGTACTTAACACATCGTGCACATTTTCATTGCACACCTGGCTTTGTGCCCTGTTAGTTCTGACCCCTGCCATGATAGAGCCCAGCAAGTTTGTGGTTTCATAGGCTTGCTCTTAGCTCAGGCCTACATCCTGTCTTAATCCATATCTGGATTAGATCTTTTGACAATGAATAGTGTGTGAGCACAGATATGCATCAGGAAAAGACTTGGGGAAAACGGCATTAAATATAAGCAGTACTGACACTATTAAAAATCAATGGAATCTTTTAAGCCAAGCAACAACTTTGTAGGCTTTCAAGTAGTAGGAGGGCAGCATCGAATGCTTTTGTATGCTCAAACTATGTGATGAATGTGATGATCAGCTGATACATGCAAAACAAACTCCACTGTGTTGGAGAAGTTTTTCTCACAGCCCTGCAGGAAAGAATTGCAGTAATCAAATGTTATGATCTGAAGGGCAAAGGATATTGTGAGTTTGTCACAGAGTAAATAAAGGACATAATCATTGTAAGTTGTGTTTAAAGTATATATAGATGCACCTCCTCTGTATCATTTTCAACATATGTAGGGTTGGCATTGAAAGACCTCCATTGAAAGTGACATAAGGTCACTGAATTAGAAGTATGACTTCATGGATGTGTACATTAACTAAGCATGAACACAAAATAGTGTGTTATTGTGACAAACATCAAGCAATAATGAAACCTATGTTTAGTGGAGGAAAATGAAGTAGCTGTGGTACCTCAATATCATTCAGGCATTTCTTCACAGGAGAGGTTTGAATATTTTAGGATCCATGGAGAAAATGAATGTTACTGATGTTTTGATTATGCTTAAATATGTCTCATGGTTAAAAGTTTTCATCAAGAAAGCTTATACGTGTGTTAAAAGAAGTTGGCAATAGGATAGGTCCCTAGGAAACATGTCTTATTACATCACCTCATAACAACAACCTTCAGAGAGATTTCAGTTCTATCTTCAAGACGGAACTTAAATCAATTGAGGACATCTGCATCCTTGTCATTGGTGAAGAACCTCTTCATGGTTAGTCAGATGAAGACAGGTTAAAGAAACCAGTGTGATAAGAATGGCTAAGCGGCATAAGCTGAATAGGAGATCCCTTTTTATTCTTTCAAGCATAGGCCAGCCCCAGTGAGGGGCCAGAATGCAAACTGGAATCTCTTTAGGATTTCACTGATTTCCACCCCCCACCCTCCCGCAATGCACACCAAATCAAATAGCCATTGTATTCTTAAACGTCCCTAAAGTCTGTGTGTTGGCTTGCACCCTTGGGATAGGGACAGAGCATATTTATACACATACCTTTTTGTGCAGAGATGTGCCAGAGATCTGGCCAGTTGGAGCAGACAGTTGGGCTCTGATGTCTGCTCCAGCAGAGAAAGGTTGGGGGAGTCAGGGTGGCGAGGCAGGGACTGTTCCCCCCAAGCAAACCCTGGCTGGGGTCTGGGGCCAGGAAGGGGGGTTAAATTTCCCTTCCCCTGAGTACAGAGCTGCCCTGCCCTGCTAAAAACTTATTGCTGGCTGTGACTGTGGACTACAAATCCCAGAGGCACATGTAATCAGGAAGATGAAGTGATGAGCAAGCCTGCAGAGTCCTGCTATTGTGATTCTGAATGGCAAATCCCATACACCTCGGAGGTAGCAGGAAGAGGAAGTGAACACATATCCCATTCTGGCTACATGCCAGAGAGCTGTGCTGTAGTGCCCCCCAGCTTCTGGCCTGAGCCACTGCAGGTATGTGGCTGCATTTCCTGAATGAAAAGTGCACGTCTGTCCAGTTGTTTTTCAGTTTAATCTCTGCATCTTAGACTAAGTTGCAAAGACTGAATCGATTCAGCCTCAGGCTTGTTGACTGTCTGTACTTAGCCCTAGAGACAAGAACACCAGAATCAAGAGAAGGTTTCTTCTTCATAAGGTTTCTTCTTCATAACCATAACTTCTTCTTTATAACTCACAGTTATAAGAATGCTAAAAATCCTTCTTCTTTAGTCATTCTTACCTAGCAAAATATCTGTCAGTAAAAATTCAAGAACAGCACTCCTTTGAGCAACCTGGATGCACAGAAAAACATAGCGTATCTAGAAGAACCCTAAAGAACATGAAAGACTATCTTCAGAGATTGCAGAAGACCAGCCAAAACGTTTGCACAGTTTTAGTTGCAGAAAGATACCAACTTCATGGCAGATCAGACCTCAGATTTTCATGTTATCCTTCCCTTTAAAGGTTCATTGCACTATCCCTTTTGCTCTGTATAGAAATGATCACATTATTAACCCAGAGCACTGAGGGATGCATATGAAACTGGTAGCACAAATGCATATAGATGATATTTCCAAATGGTCTGCTGGAGAGACCAATGTATTACTAAATTTCAAGCCACATTAGGACTGAGCCCGTATTTATTTAGTACTTCAACACATGAGAGAGAGGGAGGATAAGATAGAAAAGAGAAGTATAAATTTTAATTCTCTATAGGTATAAAAATATTTCATTTTTACTTTTTCTTTAATGTCCATAAAATGTATAACTGGGGATTACTCAGATTAAAAATGATGTGTAATGACAGTTTTAGACAATGTCATCAAGGTGCCCTTATTACTCAGTGGTTGCCCACTGTCACAAGAGGCAGTAGTTCATCTTGAAATGTAAGCAGAGTTGATTAGATCGTTGCCTTATAGATGTAAAAAACATGGAATCCCTGAACTGGGGCCTTCATTATTCACTCGTATTTTTCGATCAAAAACTAGCTATTATAAAGCCTATTTTAATGTGGGAAAGAAGGCTGGCATGTAGTTAATGTAAATTTATTTTAACCTAAATTGCACAGCACTTAAAACGGTCTTGTTGTCACTCATGGTAATGTATATAAGAGAAGGACAGAGAGGGCTCAAAGACCTTGTACATAAGAATGGGTGGCTGAGTTTGGGAACTGGGGAAAAGGGGTTGTCTCCCAATCTTGCATACCTCTAGAATTTGCAAGGAAAGCAACATTTAACACCATAGTAAAGCTTGCTTCAATAGTGTTTTAAATTAGGTAAACATATACATTTAGGAAGCATTTTATACATGTAAAAAATATGCAAACAACAAAAGGTTCAGAGTCTCACAGGATTTGCAAATATCAGATAGCTCACATACATGTACTGCTGCCAGTAAAAATAAATAATTCTCCACATTCCTTTCTCCCACTAGAAATTTTGAAAGGTGGGTAAACATAATTGATAACTAAGTACAGCATGTTTAAGGTTTTCAAACATAGGTGCTTACATTTAGATGCTCATGTTAAAATGTATGCACTTGTGCATAAAATCAGTGGGAGTCATACGTGTTCAACACCAATGAAACCAGGCCACTTTTGTTAAGAGTCTTAGTATAAGGGACCCAAATCTGAAAATACTGATCTTTTGTGAATTGATTGTGGTTCTAAAGCAATCAACAGCAGAGTCAGCATCAGCAATTAGACCCTAAGTATGCCTCCGTCTTTTTTTTAGAGCAATTCATTCTTTAAAACTTCTAATTCTTACATTTTGTCATATACTTGATAAAAAAGAGACAATGTTTCATTTGCATTCATGCCTCTGTCACCCTGTTGGCTTTCACAGGTTCACGCCAGTGCGGCTAAGTAGAATTTTTTCTGATGTGCTATTACAAGGCAGCATCAGCCCTTTCTAGGTATCAGGCTGTGTAGTCACTTCAACTTTATAGGGCTATTAAATGAGAGCAACTTACTTCACCTAAGAACTTTAAACTACTGATAAAAAATAGATCTTTTGCACCTACCAGATACCCCAAGAAATGCATTCAAGGTACCTCTGCTCTGCCACATGAACCCTGGTTTGGGTGATTAAATAGCATCTATGTTCTCCTCCAGACAAATGGCCAGGGAAATGTTGTAAGAGTCACCAATGCAATATTTCTTTTATATTTAAAACAGGACATCAATTTAAGAATTAAAGTTGGCAGCAAGCATTGGATATGCTTGACAGTGAGATTTATTAATCTTAAAAAATGGGATTTGAGACAAACACTCCTTTGGCCTGGAAACCTACCTAGCTGTGATGTAAAACTACAAACAATGACAGGCCATTACTAGACTAAGATTAACTAGATTCACTCTTATGGGAACTATAGTTGTAATGGGCAGGTGGTATAGAGCCCAGTATTCAGACAGAATATGCTCCTGTAGTCTTGTTTGTTTTTTGAAGAAATAAGAGGAAAATGGATTTCTCTATTCATGGGAAATTTAAAATACTGGGCTAACGAACAAAAAACAATCTGGCTTCCTTCTAACACTTCAGAGCCTGCCCTGTACTCCCTAGCTGTATTTGCATTAGTTGCCCAAAATACGAGGGCCAAAATCAGATAGAATTCTCATGTTTTGTTTTAATGTTTCCTACTTCATTTTATCTTTTCCATCTTCATAGGCTATGGTCTAATTTTGTATAAACTTGTAGAATGGATAAGATTACTGTAGGTTATTAGCAAGGATAAATTAGCATTGTTCCTTCCTTTCATTCCATTCCTAAATACTTTTTTAGCAATGATAAATTATATAAATATTTTATTATATATACATTTTATTTTATTGCTTTAGTGAAAGCTGGAAAACTACTACAGGGATGTCGAAACCCAAGTCTTCGTTTATGCTTTGAAAGTTTTGGCATCGGAATAATGGATATCAGTGGAAAGTATTAAGAATTATTTAGTCCTGTGTGCTTATTAAATAATGAAAACATAGCATTCATTTTATGTAGAAGTGTTTGTTTAAGTACTGGAGGTTATCCCAGTGGCAAGTTCATCCTTATTTGATAATAATGAAACATAAGTTTGATGTGTTTGCTTGAGTAAGATTGCCATCTGGTAAATAATATGTTTTGTGAGTGTTTATAACAATCATGGTTTAAGCCAAAATTGACTTATCATGATTGCTGCAAATAACACTTGAGTGTCCTAACTTAGTTTGGTTTTTTTTCCTTTGTTGAATTGAGAAAATGTATTTTGAGAAGCTTCCTGTATTTATCTTTAAGTATTTTGTGGAATGTAAAGCTCACATTTTCAAAAGCAACAATTACAGCTGATTACTCTCTCTTTATACTTTAGTTCTAAAGAAGAAAAAGGTTGTTTATATCATTGTAAGTATTGTTATTTATATTTAGGTTTTGCCTTTTGGGTGGCTGAAGTTTTGTTTCTTTCGAATTTTAGAATACAAAGAATTTTTTTAACAGTTCTGTGTTGCTGCATGCTAGGAATAGGCAGCATATATCAATTAAAATTTGTACACTTCACATATTATTGAACAAGCTGCTAGTCTGAAGTATTCTTGGAAAGAAAGAAAGTAGTATATTCCTCTCAGCTGTGAAGAAATGGTTCTTCTACAGATCCCAGGGTTTACCAATCTAAATATGGTACAAAATGTTTGCCCCACTTTTTAAAAATTGAGTATAATTAAAAAAAAATTAATAGTCCTCAAATTTTTAAGGTTTCAGGGTTTGGGGTTTTCTCTCTTTAATATAATAGAAATTAAAGGAGCCAGATTGAAGATCATAAACGGAGAAACCCCTTATCATCTGAACGGATGCAGGTAGCAACAGCTTGAGCTTTCTCACACTTTCCCACTAGTTGGATCAAAGACTAAACAGGAGTGGTGAAAGAATAGCTCTGTCTCCATTCATTCCCTCTTCTGAGACTACTGCCAAAGGTTCCAGTTATTGCCAATTGTAGTGTTATAGGATTTTGTAGGGTTTTAATTTTTGCAATGTGGACATCTGTCCAGTGGGAACAGAAGTGAGAATTTCAAGATTTAATGGAAAGCTGATAGCTCAGTTATGAAAATGCTAATTAAGACATATTTAAATGAGGCCTTTACAAAACATAACTTTTATGACTAAAATCCCTACCCACTTATCATCTGTTCAAATGGCTGATGTAAAAAAAATTAACATCATTAAATCTGAAAATAACAAGATTATAGGACCAAACAACTGTGTACCTACTTCAGTGGCATTACAAAATATTCACACCTACATGTATATTCTAGGCTTCCCAAATAAAAGTTTGATTTTCAATATAAGCTGCAAATGCAGCTTCCTATTTGACTTCCCATTATATGCTCTTTACCTTGTGTATGTCTCGGTCTGTTGATGCTTTCAGATATTCCAGAGTTTTGATATTTTCTTCATATGCATTATTTACATTATTGGGAATTGTACCTTTAAGCAGTTTAGTGTCATAACCTTGCATGTCTGAAGGAGGGCTGCTGCAAAAGCATGCTCAGCTAAGTAAATGCAGCTGGGATAGTGGCACTGAATAAAAAGAATGTCTTCTGAGTACTTTGGGGCCAGATACCACAGGGGAGACTGAAAAAGGAGCTGGATAGGCTTACAGCTCTAGAGACCATAGAGCAAGTAGAGCCCTTGGTCACTGAAGGTAGAACCGTGCACTTATGTACAAACTCAAAAAATTAAGGAAATATTTAAAGAGGGACTATTTTCCACTGCTGACAATGGGAGAAATTTTGTGAAGACTGCTATTGCCTAAGCTCTCGGCAATGGTGCCTGTTGTCTGCTGTGAGAATTTCTGAGAGTAGAGGCAGCCTTGTGTAGATAGAACCAGAGTGTGCTGAGAACCCTGAGAAGGTCACAGGCAACAACAGGTTAAGACAACTGAGCCCCAGGACATGGTATTGTCAAAACAAATGCACTTATTGACAGTATCTACATGAGACACTGACTGAGCAGTTGTTACTGTGCAGTCATTTAGTACTTGCATACCCAAGTACTAAATGACTGTGCTGTAACTGGTGTTACTGCACAGTAGCATCTCTGCATGGCTTTGTGATGAGGCTGACTGCACAGTAACTCATTACTACTGTGCAGTAGTGCTGCCTCACAGTTCATGCCCCTGATGCTACTGTGCAGCACTAACAAGCTATTGCCCAGTAAGGCTGTGCAAAGCTTCAGGTGGTGATGCGATTTGGAGGAGATTCAGCCCAATTCGGTGGCCGAATCTCCGAATCTGAATCGAATCAGGGGACCAATTTAGAGGTCCAAATCGATTCAAAGCTCCCTGAATCTTTGGAAAAAGATACGGAGAACTTTGATGATTTGGGCAGTCCCCAGTGGCTGCAGCGGGGAGCTGCAGCTGACTCCAAGCTGGTAAGTACTAGGGGTGGGGAAGGGGGGCTGGGGAAGGGGACCCCTGCTGCCCCCCCAGCCCTCCAGTGCCTGCCCCCCAGCCCCCCAATGGCTGCCCTCCCCCATGCCTCAGCTTCCAGTACTTTAAAGAAAAGCCCCAGTGCTAACTGGGGGCTGCCAGGTGGGGGACAATCCCTGCTGCCCCCCACTGCCTCACACTGCATGGGGGGCTCTGCCACAAGCCCCCTGACCTCTTCCTGTTTCCCCAGACCCCCACAGGTGCCCTGCCTAGGCCAGTTCTGGCCCTTTAAGAAAAGAAATAACCAATAAAAGCCCCAGGACTCACTGTTCCTGCAGTAGCCTTGGAGCTCTGGGGGCTTGTGCAGAGCCCCCACATGGTGTGGGGCAGTGGGGATCACCCCTGCCGGCAGGAGCGGTGAGCCTGGGAGTTTTTTCATTTATGTTTTTTTCTTAAAGGGCTGGAGCTGGCCGATGTGGGGCACCTGTGGGGAGGGCAGGGGGGAGTCAGTGGGGTGGTCGGAGGGCTTGTGCAGAGCCCCCTACGCAGCATGGGACAGTGGGGGGAATCAGGGATCGTCCCTCTGCCTGGCAGCACCTGCTGAGCCAGGGCTTTTTTTTCCTCAAGTGCTGCGAGGTGGGGCAGCCATTGCCGGGGTGGGGGATGGGTCTGGCCTGGCTGATTTGGAGATTAGGCTGCTGCCAAATCAGATTTGGCTGAATCAAATCAGGACAGTGATTCGAATCACTGAGTTGAATCACTGTCCCCTGAATTAGGCTGCTGCCTAATCAGATTCGGCTGAATCAAATCAGGACAGTGATTCGAATCACCGAGTCGAATCGCTGTCCCCTGAATTGGCCAAATCCGAATCTGAAGTGAGTACTAGCCGCTTCACGCGGGCCTACTGCCCAGTAGTAATGAGCTACTGTGCAGTAAGCATCTTGTGTAGATGTGGCCACTGTCTCCTAACAGCAGCAACATTGATACGTTAAGAGGAGATCTGCAAATCGAAATAACAGTACACGACATATCAGAGATTAATCTAAGATTATTAGTGAATCTAGTTAGTGGGCTGGTCACAAATTGTTGGAATTGTGTATTACATAAATGCTGTTGTTTGTTAGGATTTGCCTGGGAAAGAAATATAGGTCATGCACCGAACCCTTTAAAGCGGGCTAAATGCTTTTGCACCGCTTTAATGGTGTTGGTGTTTGCACACCTAGCATCAGGGGGCATGAACTGAGGCATATTGCTCATTAATTCCAGCCACTGTAGGAAATTCAGTGCCATAATGCACCTTAAATGACTTGGGGCGCAGCAAATTAAAACTACTCCGAGGAGTTTTAGTTTGCTGCCATTATAGCTGTGGAGCAAAGCACCGGGCTCCATGCAGCTCTGCAGGAAACCCTGCAGGCAGCCTGGCAGCAGGCTGGGGAGGCAGGCTCTGTCAATGAAAAGTGGCAAGCCTGATTTCCCCCCATTCCCACTGAAACCTGCCTGCTTGCCTGAGCTGCACAGGGGCCCAGTGCTTCTCTCCGCAGCTGCACTGGCCCCTGGGACTGCCCAAGCCAGGTGCCTGTGGGTGGGTGCCGCCTGCAGGGCGGCCCGCCACCGCTGCAGAGGGAACCACCAGCCTCTCCCACACCCCCCACAGTCCAGGAACCACTCTGCCTGCTGGCAGTTCACCCTTCTTTTCCCGCTCCCTTAGAGGCAGGTATGTCAGCAGGGTATGTGCACAACATGGGGGTTTAATCAGCCCTAAATTAAAGCAGTGTTTTTAAAAACACACGGCTTCAATTTAGGGCCCCCGTTTTGTCTACACATGCTCATAGGTATTGGGAATAGTTCTTCTAAATAATTCATCTTTCTAGATGCACAAAATCTTGTGGAAGGGCATTGCAGAAGTGTGTGCTGTATTAAAGACAGGCAGAAGAACTATTGAAACTGTCATTAAATCAAGAAAATCACTTTTATGCAACCTGGGGCTCAAAGCAATGATGAAAGACTTTGAGCCTTCCCATGTTGCAGTATTGCATAGAGTGTTTATCCAAGAAAGAATCTACCAGGGTTGCCATCTAGCCCAGATTTTTTGACATCATTTTGTTTTTAATAAGATGATCCTTTACTGCTTACAAAACTTCCAGGAGTTCCAAAACCTTTCTCTAACTGGCAGGGAATTTCAGCATGGTGTAATGTTGTGTCTTTATGTGATAATGTTTCAATGTAACTTGATGACATTCTGATGCAGAGTCATCATATTTCATTGTGTTGTTTTAATTAACTGTGATGAATTTGCATTGTCATGACAGATGCCATCTAACAGACAAAGGTATAGCAAGCACCAAATGCTAGAAACTGAAGTTAGATCAATTCAAGCTACAAATAAGGTGCAAATTTTTTAGACAAACCAATGAAACAATTGTTTGGTTTCTCTGTCACTTAAAGATATCTATTCTTGATTTAAATACCTTCTAAAAGATCCATTGTATCTCAACAAAAAGATAAGGGCTTGGTGCATATGGTCTGAAGTAAAGTTTTGTGGGCAAGGTTGTGGAGGTCAGACTAAATACTTCTGACCTTAGCACTATGGAGTTACACTATTATGCAATTCCTGTCTATACATTATCCCCTGTACAAAGGAACCCACACAAGGCCACAAGCTCCAATTATGTTCCATTAGAACCTTTAAAGGAATTAAGAGCTGTATTAGGATTGTGCAGACCTTTTATACAGGGGTCAGATTCATCCAGAAGTAGTTAGTTTGTGTATGGAGTATATACAACCCTCCGTTTATCTGGAAGATGCTACTGAGCACTTAATTAACTAAAACTTTTCAACTACAGTGGTTGTGGTTGTTAATCAGATTGTTGATGCTAGAGTCTCAAAAATTAAATTTGAATAGTTAACACTTTATTTCTCAATTTCATTATGCCCAAAGTGAGACTGTCATAAGGCAAAACAAAATACCTGACCGAAACAAAGGAGTTAGCTGTCACTACTTGGTTTAATATCTTATCTTCAGTAACAATTGGAAAATATGTGCTATTTGTGCGTGCTCCTATTAATAGTAATGGGAAACAATAATTGCATAAATTCTTCACAGAAATAGACTACTCTAGAAGCTCACATCTTGCAGGGATATATTACCATTTATTTTTATTTCTTAAAATAGTCTGTAAATGTATTACTTGAACTGATGTATTACATTAGTTCTTTAGTTGTACAGCAACTATAATGCTTGAATGTAAATTGGAAAGGAGTTTGGCATGAATCTGTGCAGGATCTATATTATTGTCCTTCTGGCTCATATCAGGACGAGAAGACTCTCACACAAAAAGGCTGAGGTTAAAACCCCAGCCACAGAGATCCGGAGAAAAGTACTCGGAGAGCAGGAACACTGTGGTTGGTGATCAAGAGGATTTTGATTAAAAAGCACTTTATGTAACATCTCTGACACACTGATAAATGTTCATCTGTAAAAGCTCTCCAGGAATGAATTCCCTCTAATAATGTTTGTTTATTTTTACCTTATTTTAAAAGCAAACCTCAATTATACATCTGCCAAAGGAAGGGAGAGCATTTAGTCCACTTGTTAGTGGCTTTAGGATTTGATGAAGGACTTTAAAGGGAGCTTGAAAGCTAAGTTGCTCTTGACATTTTGATTTTCTATGTTCTTAATATATCTGCATTTTTGGAAAGGCATGATGATGGGAGACACTTTTTTTTCCATTTTGACATTTGGCAGCTTTCTTAGGAGTATTTCAAAGATCACATAATATATGAGACGCAGCTGCTAACTGGTTATTTGGAATACCAATTTAGAGAGCATTCTACCAGACCATGGCCTGAGGATATTTCACTGAATTTTCAGAGATGATATTTTGTGTCTGTTTTATATTTTGACGCTCATCAAACATCAGTATCCTTCATACTGCTAGGCCTTTGTAATACCAAGTATATTGGGTCACAGTGGAAAAGGATGTTTCCTGGGTATCAGTAGTCCAAATTTTGGCATATAATAATCTAAAGAAAAAATGATGGTATTCTAGATCACAAGACATGAGGAGAGAAGGAAATACCACCCTGAAGTAACTCTGAGAGCTATCAGTTTTGCTTGTGGGACACCTGCTCCTTCAGCTTGTTTTACTGCCTGTAGCCCTCAGTCAGTCAGTCTCTGTTTAGGAACAAAGAGGAACTCCTGATGGAGCTGAGACAACAACTCCATACACTCCCCATCTTTCCACAAAACTCTGTATTTCACCCTGATCTTGCTTCTGTGATCCATATCTTTATCACCTTGAGACGAAAGTATTGCAATATGCTAGAGATGGAACTACTACCTAAATCCAGGCAGAAACTGAAGTGAGAGCTAAATGTAGAGGCCCCTTTGCTAAATGGAGTATTGTAGTCCCGGGATGTAACACCATTGCGTGCTTCTTTTCATTGGTTTCTTACTAGTTTTTACATAAAACTTAATATATTTGCTTTGACCTGTGGTTTGATGTGTTTGTCTGAAACATCACCCTGCATCTCTTGCAGTTCTGATCAGTGAAATACACAAGCTGCTGTCCTACTGGGGCTTCTGAACTTTAAATTCACTCCTCCATGTGGTCTAATGCATCAAGGAATGCAACCAAGCCTATATACATACATTTGGTCTTTGAAGAAAGTGTTGCATTGAGTAAAAATAGGTTGGGGGAACATGAATGATGGGAACTTTTTATTAGATGGTTGGCTGGATGGCTACTTTTAGATGGGACCTTTTGTTCTTGTTTTTTGGTTTGTTATGGGTTTTGTTCTTAATGATTTATCCAAATATCAAAATCAAATAATTTACAAAGCTTGATAGAAAGATTGACCAACAAGATGCATGATATTTCAATTCTGGATTATCATGGCTCATGTCAAACTTATTGGTAGTTCGGCTCAAGCTGTAGTAATCAACACAGAACACATTGCAAGACATCTGAGAGAGAGATTCTAAGGAATCGTAGAATAAACAGGTTGTACTTTTCTTTTCCTACGTTGTTCCTACTGTTGCACAGTAACATTTGTCAGGTTTCATATAGTATCTGAGTCACTAAAGACAAAGTTATATTGCAGTCCAACCTGATACATCAGGCTGAAAACTCCATTCTGATAGAGATTAAAAAAACTCAACAAGTCAATTTTAGATTAGCAATTTAATGGTTCATATATAGTGGTAACCCATGCGATTTATTGTTACCCTGAAATGCTGCCCAATATTTTGCAACTGTGTGGTAACTATACATAAACTCCAATGGAAATCAAGGTGCAGTTAGCCATTCAGCAATGTCTCATCCCTCTCTATAACTAAATGGCTACTTAATAAAGTTGATTACTTCCCATGGTAAAGAAACTGTGTCAACACCATTCTGTTTAAGGAGATGTGTTACCACAGTAACCTTTTGAATACTCTGAAATGCATGTAAAGTATGAGAATCTTGACAGGGTCTAACTGCACATTTATTCAAAATAAAATGATCATTTATTAAGAAAACAATGTCTGTTGGTGGTAACCCCTTTCTGATTTTCTAAATTAGCCCCTCTCCAAAACAGGCTCATTATCTAGGAAATGACTGCCGTTAGTTGAGCATCTAAAGAAAATAGGCTCAAGTAGCAATAAGAATATTATTATTATTGCAGCTCCCAGTAGTGCTGCTATCATTAAGGGTCTGTCAGTATTTTCATTATAAAACTTGTTTTTCAGATTTTTTAAATATTACTATAAAAATTTGGGCCATAAGAAGAGAAAAACTTTGTGTACAGGGTCAGAGGCTAGAAACATGTTTTGTTTTAAACAGTTCTTCTGAAACAAACTGGTATTCACTACCAAAAAGTTGTGCTTTATATGTACTTACTTTAAGGCACAAATTTCCAACTGCTGTTTATTTCTCTGTAAAAGAGCCAATGCTTATAAAGAGTCTTCCCATTTGTATTTTCGTTTTGGTCAAGCATGTAAACTGAATCTCAATAATTCCCCTTCATGACTTGGGGATTCTGTTACTATTACACATACTGAAGTCACCGAACATCTTCTTGTGTGTGAAATCCTAGCCTTGTTGAAGCCAGTTGGTATGTTTACCATATAATTTGAGCTTGAGATTTTCAAAGACAGGTTGGCAGGGGTATGGAAGGAAGCTAATGCTGCTGTATTAGTTTAGTGTAGAGTGATCTCTAACTAAAATGAACAGAACCATTTGCATGTCTGGGCATACAGTTAGAGTGAAGTTTTAATCCATTCTGCATGTGTGTATGAGCAGTAAAACAGCATAAAGTATGCCCTTTCACTATCTGGATACTGACAAGAAGGGAAGAACAGCCTTTGAGGGACACTACTTCCTGTTCTGCACAGTCTAGCAAGGGGTGAGTGACCTTGACTATGAATTCCCAGCATAATCCTATGACCTGGGATGGAAAGAAAGGCAGTTGGCATAGCGGATGGATATCTCCTTCTCCAGAGTTAAAAGGAAACCAGGAACCAGATTTTATCTCTGAAGCAAAATTCAGTTCAACCTGTTGTATATAGAAGCAGTGAGCAGAGTTTATGTAGAATACTTGCTTTACGTTAAAGCTAACTCTAAACACAGTGATGGTGAACAAGAATTTGGGAATTGCAGTTAACACAGGGTGTTTTCCATCAACTCCCACCATGCATTATTGCAGTTCTCCTGATGGTGACTGGATCTGCTTTGTTATGTAATGATATAAAATGATGCAAGTACTTTTGAAATGCAAGTTTGTATTTTGTCTAAGGATGACCTCTTTAAGTTAATTTTTATGCATCAAAGCTATTTGACATTTGCCAAAACAAATTCAAGTCCCTTGGAGAGAATCTTATGACATTGATCTGACAGCTTGCTCTCTAGGGTAGAGATAGTGTAGCTGGCATTAAAGACTTAATGCTTCTAAAGTTCTCCTTTACTACTAGTCCCAAGGCATAGTGTCTGGGCCTGGGCAAAACAGGCTGCCATGGTGGCAGCTGGGAGTTTGACAGTGTTATGAAGAATTGCAACTGTTGATCAGTGAATTGTTACACTGTTGATGACAGCGTTGCAAATTAATTCTGAAATCAACTAAAGGGACATGAAGAGGTCCTACTGTTTATCTGAAAGGAGGAGGGCGGTGTAAAACTTACCAGTGAAGCAGAGTAGATTTTTTTTCCTGAAATTTTGCATAGCTGTTGGGCTTGTATTTAAAATATCATTGGAATCTGCATTCACCTAAAGAAAACTGATGGCTGAAAGAGAAGAGTAATAAGAGTTATGGGTGAATGTTTTTGGCTCTGCATTTTTTTCTGTAAATGATTTATTGTATCTATTGTATCTCAGAGATGAAGAATTAGTAGGCTGATATTTCCCTTCTATTCATGAAATAACTTGTTATTTTGCAAAATGAAATAATTTCTCATATAGCAGATTTCTCTACCCTTTGTCAGATATTATTCAGTTTAAGGTACTTCCAAATACTCAATGTTATTTCATCTACGTGGATAGAATGCTGTGTACTTAAAACCTTAGGTATCATTCACTGGTTTGTAGTAGCCATTAACATATGCTTTTCCCATGGTTTGTGTACTTATTCTAAGCATGTGCCTTTTACAATGCAGAACACAAGAGACTTGTTTTGTAAGATTAATGAAGGTCACCAAAATTCTCAAAAGTATTCTGATAATTAAGGCTTTGTTTATCAAAAACAAGTTATATTAAGAGCAAAAAGATTCATGGTAATTATTCATAATCTTAACAATTCAAGTGTAGCCACCTCATTTGTGCATTTAATTCTTCTTGTTAATGTTTTGCATAAATCTGCATAATTACTTGAGTTGCCTGTTGTAATTTTGACAGCTACTCAGTTCATGTGCACTAAAGTATATCAAAAGCTTGATGTGCTGAATATTTATAATTTTACGTATGTTCTTGGGATAATATTTTTTCAACAATATTTTTAGTTTTTGTAAAATTGACATGGTATACATGGAAAGATTGCCAAACATAGATCTCCATAATAGAGAGCACATGATGGAAATAGACCAACATTTAAAGGTATAGTACAAGTTTTTTGAAGTATTTTACCAAAAATACATTTGAATTATGCACATTAAATGTTTCTTATAATTCTCCATAAGGTGCATTATACTTAGTAAAATGAATTTGAAGGTTTTAAGTTTTCAGAATGTCTTCTCTGTATGCAAGTGTAGCCTGCTGCCTAGCTTTTATTCATACATACACATTAAATGATGGTAGGGGAAAAAAATTAGCAGCATATCGTTGGTGTTGTGCAGCATTTCGTATCAAATGCTAACCCTACTATTACTCATACCACATCACTGCATGGCTCCCAAAGGAAATGGAATAGGCTAAGAAATATTTTCCTGAAATTTAAATAAGCAGACAAACTTAACAAAAAAGACAGCTTCCTGAATATTAACATTTTGTTGGTGAATCTGAGAATAAGAAACAAATTCTTCAGAGCAATGTATAAGAGGAAAAATAGAAGCTAGTTCAGTCAATAAAGTTGTATTTTCTTTCCACTAGGCTATTTGGAAGGAAAGAACTTTATATGGAACACTGAGGAAGTGCTAGTGACCTCTTCTGCATAAATGGTACATACATGTGAGGTTTCACAAAGACGGCAGGTATTGTGGTTATTTGTAAGTACCATTGTGCTGATGAACTACAAAGGCATTCAGCAACTAATACAGCAGAAAGTTTTCAGTGTCTATGATGACTGCCACAATGTGGTATAAATTTTCAGTAAACTGAAAGCGCAAATTATTCAGTTTCTTTCTGCATCCTTAAAAGAGAAGTAAACCCCCCCAAACAAACATGAGATTAATCTGAAAATTCAGAACTACCTTTACAAATTATTGTAGCATTCAGTTAAAATTAGCAATTGTTGTTGCAAAATAAATTATATTTTCTCCTGTGTCTCTGTAAGACAATTATCTTCATTTCTGAAAGACTGGCTTTGAACATGACATCATCTATTGCACAGCATTTAAGAATAAAAAGGGAATTAAGGGATGTTGGGGGGGATCTGGGTAAATTCTTTGTTATGTATGCTGATGTCAATATTTTTTTCACCGCATTTAGGAATGCTGTTGAGAGTGTATATATTTCTATTTAAAAGTATATTCTCACTACACAGTGATATTTTGACAGTGGAAAAATGGTAAAAGATGTCTTTAGCTTGATTCCCTGTCTAACACCAAGTTAAAGGGAGTGAGAAGAAAGGAAGGGAAAACCAGTTAATCCATTACAGTCTTGTTCTCTAGGAAATAAATTACACCTACAAACTACTCCTGTCTAATAAGAGAAGAAAATAGATGAATATATTCAAACAATATAAAAACAAAAGTGAAATTGTTCTCCTCAATCCTGATGTAACAACTATAGAGGTTCCTTCCAGTTACAAAAGGTGATGCTGTAGATTAATTCTGAACACTTAAAGTATTAGAAATATGGGGCAGCCTTTTGTCATGAGATCCACTTCAAGGGTTTAACACTGAAGGAGGAGGGAGAAAGGGGAAGGTATAAACTGGGCCTATTATGCTCAAAATATATTGGGGGTTGATTTAAAGGATGAAAAGTGCAGTTGTCATGCACTGCTATCTTTCACTTTAATGAGCACTCAAATGTAAGTGAAAAATTAAAAGGTTGTTATATTTAGAAATAGCTGGAGCCATGCACTCAATGTATGTTGCACACAGTGGGGGATGAACATAAAAAATGAGGGAAAAAGCTCATCCACATTGCAGCTATATGCATTAATTAAAAGAAGTTTGTTAAACTAAATTTGAAAAAAAAAAAACTTCTTTAATTGTGTTTACCCAAAAGCCTTTTCTTCCTAATTTAAATAGCATAAACATCTGGACTAAAGCAATATTAGAATCATGGCAGTAGTCAAGCAAATCTTGTGGAAAATAATGAAATTAGATCCCTGGTGTTGTGACAGAGTAAGGGCAGGATACATCAGTTCGATGTTAATAAAATTTCCATGAATGACTGAATACAATTAAGAAATTGTCAGTTGCGGCAATGAACTTTTGTAGCTCATAGATGTTTGCATCATTTGATTATGCTGGCAATTTAAAATTGTTTGTTAGTGTCTGTGTTGGGATATTAATTATGACCTTTATTACAGCCCACAATTAAACTAGTCATATAGCAACAAGCAGCCTGTGTTGTGATAGTAAAGGATCTGAACTGTTTAGAATGGGGTCTTGCTATGTTCAGACCATTCACTGATCTTTCAAATGGGAAATTATTTGAAATGATCCACTATTTTAAAAACCAATGCAACTGGGTTGAGTAAGCCCTTTAATATAGAAATTTCTTTTTAATAGTGTTTTAACAGTTTTAATTGCAAACAACATCTGTAAAACTATTTAAAAGAGAAAGGAGTGGGGGGGGGAGCATTTTTAACTGTGACTCCAAGATAAGCTCTCTCCTGGTTCAGGAAGAGAAAACAATTATTCATTGGTTAATTAGCTGTAAACAACTTTTTACAGACACATCCATTATATATGTAATTATTTGAAAAAAAGCTTTAATGTTATTTGTACTAATGCATAATTATTAGTGCTTGCTAAAAGGATTAACAGTATTTAGATGACCAGTATTGCTGAAGAATATCACAGTAGAGAGATGAGATTAGCATCACGAAGGAATGTGCAGTGATAAATCAGATGTATTTTTGAACCCTTTCGTAATGACAATGAACAAATTGCACATTCAGAAACAAAGCATTTCAAACTGAAGTTGGACAGTTTTCATCTTTATATTCCTGATACTTGAAGAAAATATGACACCACTATAGTATTTATACATGCAGCAGATTACACAATTACTAGGTTTCTTAGAACCTCTGTTGGCATATTTATCAATTTCTTGTAAGAGGACAATTTTTGCATTGCTGAGTGGTAACTTTACTAAACAGATGTACTGAGGGCAATATAAATAATATACCTGATTTTTTTATGAATATGTAAAATAATATGAATTAGTGTATATAGAGAGAAACATTTGTAGTACGTATTTACAGGATGATTGTTTATCACTGTTACCGTTATAAATGAAACTATAGAAAGTACATTAAAACAATTCTTACAAACTTAAAATGTTATTAAAAAATTTCAACTTACATATGCAATAAGGAAAGATAAGTTTTCCACTTAGCTAGTTCACTGCATGTTCCTAACAAAACATTGGAGAAATAATATTGAAGTATACATTGATATTTGAGTCCCTTTATCAAACAGGAGCTTGATAGTGAATTCTAAAATTATGGAGAGAGAATTCAGGGCACAACCCTCTAAGGACTTAAGCTTCTAAGTAATTTAATTCTTGCAAGCAGTTCTGTTGAACTTAAAATGTAAGATTATTTTTTTTTTGCTGTAATGCAAAAATCTTTGAGCTTATGAGTCTATATTTTAAAACTGGCTAATTTTTCTAAGTGTGAGATGTAAGAAAATAAACAGGATTCATCAGAAAGGTAATATTTAACATGCTAAATCCCCATGCAGTTATCGAATCTGTTAACTTTTTCAACTACGTTTAGTAAGGGAATGTAGTCCAAAGCACAGTATCAACAGTCCTAGAAACTACAGTTCTCTAGCTCCAGAAGCATGGCAAATGATATAACAGCAGCATCCAACCAAAATGCTTGACCAGGAAGGATGAGCTGAAAGCGTGAGAGGGGTGTTCTGTTTCCATGCTAATGGCATCTGGCTTTTTTTTTTTTTTTCCAAAATATGCTAATAACTAGCATTGTTAATGCCATTAGTGGTAGCAGATTTTTGCAATATGAGCAACAAAAACTTAAAGATTTCTTATCCAGAAAATACCATTCACCTATTTTTAAAGACATTATAACCACAGTATTTCACTGAAAACATTGGGAGGAACACTGCACTGTAATTTTGGTGTTATAGTTTGTGGAAGGTGTTTAAAATGCACAAAAATATAGTACATTTAAGCAAAAAAGTCATATTTTCATTCTTTATGATTTCTTTAGCGTGACATTTTGCAGCACTTGGGGTGGAGGATGAAGATCTCTGACATAGAGGTTCAACTGAGGGGAAGAAAAAAATGAACTTATTTTAGTTAGTTGACAAGGACATTTCTTATATTTTAAAGGATTTTTGTATTTAAACACGCATGATTATTCTGAAGGTTCAGATGTTGTAAATTGAAAGCATTGTAGCTTAGTTTACCAATCTTTTGTGATCTGCAACTTAACTGAATAAAAATGCACAAGCTCCTTTACAGTTTACCACTGGATCAGTTTACTGATAGGAAGATCAGAAT
The DNA here is from genome assembly GCF_000455745.1 of Alligator sinensis. NCBI lineage: Eukaryota > Metazoa > Chordata > Crocodylia > Alligatoridae > Alligator > Alligator sinensis. Next base: position 1,022,695 of record NW_005841866.1, read on the forward strand.
CATGAAATAGTTCAGTGCTGTTGTTTCTAAGTAGTCAGGCGCTAAAAGCATCCAAAGCAAAGGCTGGGAAGATGGCAGAACCTCAGATGGGGAGGTTTAAATTATGTTTTTATATTTATTTGTTTGTGGTTCGGTATGAAGAGGCACAGCTTAACTTTATTGTCCATGTTAATAACGAAAACTATTGTTTCCCATCCACATGTGGCAGTGAGCCTTGTTGTCATGATGTGGCATGCTCATCTGTAGGAGAAAACATTTGGTAAATCTTTAACGAATGCTAGAGGCTTAAAGGATAGTGTCAAATCCTTTAGATTGCATTTCTTTTTCCATTGCATGTAGTACTTTATTAGACTGTTTAAAAAAAATTATGCTTCTATTTTTGCTTTTCCCCATAATTTGCTATTAATTTTCATTGGTGTTTTTTGGTTTAAAATATTATGGCTATTGATTTGCTGTGTATTTGTGAGCCAGCTTCATCAGTAACCCCAGCTCAATGTGGAAAAATGATTCTGCCTCTTGTTGAAACCAAGTGGATTTTTTGCCATTGGCTTCAATGGAAGCAAAATCGGGTTTAATATTGCATAACCCATACTGGAAATCCACCAGAGGGAGTAAAAGTCCACTATTGGGGTTTCTAGAACTAAGCATTTGGGGTGGCAGATGGGTTGGCAAAAAATGCCTGTGGGAGTGGCAACCTGCACGAATTACTCCCCCATATTCCGAGGAAGCTGTTCAACTAAACTAAAGATTGCTGTCATTTGGTACACTTTCACATTTTGAAATTTCACTTTACCTTTTCTATAAGCCTTTCTGAATTGTTACTGTTATAAATGTTGATCACATCGATATGTGATGGTCACATGTATATAACATGATAAACACAGCGTTAAAATAGATGTGATTGCTGAAATGAGTTGTTTCAAAGGGACCAACATCCTGCCATCTATTTCCCTTTCTACCAGCTCCTCCTGGCTTCATCTGTGGGCTTCATCTTCTCTGTAGATCTGGAAATCTTGTGTGTAAGCCCTATATAAAGGATACTTTTTGCTTTGTCTGTAATACCCGTAAATAATGGAAATATTTTATTTAATCAAAGAGAAATGTATCATTTTTGGTCAAGCCATAGCAGAGTGCATTTTAAGGTCAAATTTTAACCTAAACTATTTGGCATCCTTCCTTTAAAAGATTATGGGCTGAAGAAATGTTATGTGTAATGAGCTATGGAAGACCAGTACTTTCTCAAGGTACATGTGATTTATACAAAAAAATATTAATTATTGTATGTTGTTTGTATTACAGCAGCACTGACTTCGTTAGGCATTGTCTAAACATAGCAAGATAGAAACTCAGTCCTAAAACATTTACATTGTAAGACAACATATGAACAACAACAAAAAAAACACAAAAGGAAATCAAGGAGGAGGGAAAATACAGTAAGCATTATCAACAGGCATTTTACTCAGTTTGGGTTTGATCTTAATTCCACTGAAAACAATGGAAAGTCTCCCTGACTTCCTTACATTCTGTATTTGTTAATTTCTGCGATATACTCTGTAATATTTGATCATCTTATGAATAGAGTTAGGTAAGATGTTCAACCAAATACATAGTGTTATTAACTCTGTTTTAGACTCTGGAAAACTGAGATGAATTAAGAGGCTTGCCTTTGATTTATTCCCTATTTTATAGCAAGTTTGTCACAGGTGGGGTAAAAATCCATATCTTCCCAGTCCTTATTGTGCCATGGGGAGGGGGTTGTTCATCTGCAGGTGAGGGGATTGTGGGGCTAAAAATAGCCTAGCCAGGTTTGGCGGGGGTGGGGGTCAGGTAAGAAGATCACATCCCTAGAACTGGGATGAATGGCTAGGCTTTCCCAGCCCTGGTGCTGTCCTCCAAATGTATGTAGACATTCATTGAACTGGGGTAAGCCATTCCCAATCTAAAATAGTTCACTTCCACAGGTAAACCAATTTAAATTAGGCCCACCATTTTTGACCAATTTTTATCTCCCTGAACATTTGCACAAGTCAGCATTTAGATTGACCTTATCATAGTTAGGAGGAGCTAAATATAACATCTATGTGTACCCTGGATGAATGGCGGAAGAGAACTAAATATGATTAACGGAAAAGAGCTGAGGAATCAGGACTGAATATAGTGGTGGTAAATAGTGAATGAATGAATAGTGTGATTGTCTGGCATGCATAGAAAGTGTGTGAATATGCAGATAGTCTGGACAGGCATGTATAAGTGACAGAGATGAGATTGTCCAGATACGTATCTGCCTAGTGTATGGCCTAGGGTAATAGCGGCTGTACACACTGGCGTTAAATTAAAGATCAAATAGTAGTTTTTCGCCTGACCTGTTCAATTGTCTTAAGGGAAATATACCAAACACCTTTAAAGGGTGAGTTTGGCAACAAAAAAATATAAGTTGTCTGAACACTACAAGCAAGGACTAAACACTGATACTGATTTTATGGTATGCTATAATCTACTTGATTCCTGAAACTCTTCCTGTACATTACAGATGATAATGACCCTCCTTGTCCTGTAGGTCTTGTAGACGGGAACATACAGCTTTTCTGTTAGATCCCATATCAAATGGAAATGTAGAAAGACTGAAAGTGGCAATGGCATTGGGTGAGGTAATGCTTTTTTTCAGTGGAGGTTTAGGTGGCATTAGAGGCAGGTTGAGGTGGATTTTGGAAAAGCTCCAGAGGAAGAAGTTATTACAGTCAGCACACAAGATGGTTAAGGCTTGGATACGGTTTTTTACAGTAGGGCTGGAAAGGAATATACATTTTTACAGATGTCCTTGAAATTGATGAGGCAGAATTCATTAAGATACTTCTGCAAGTCTGCAACACTCCTCTTTCCCAATCAGAGTTCAGTCAGTTTGGTCACTAATACAAATCTTAGGGCTGTCCTAACTTCCACTGACATTAATAAAATGTTAGAATCCATTCTGGTGCTGGAGTGCAGTTCACAAAAAAAGTTTACATGTAGGTGGCCACAAAGTGCAGAAGCCGGGATGATGTGTGAGATCTTGTCTACTAAACTTCCTTTGGTTTGTAAATATGCCGAGTATTTGGGGGCAGGCTTCATTCACTACAATAGACTGTCATTATCTTCTGATTAAGTTGACCTGATTCAAAATGAGACCTTCTGCTTTTTTCAAATTTGTGGATTAAAACCCACCAGATGATCTACTGGGCTGTTCATGCCAGGTCTTGATCCCCCACATTACTCCTCCAAATTCTGAGCCAGAACAGAGGGATTCTATTAACTATCCTATGCAAAGGGACTTGGCAGAGGGGGTGTAAATGATCTCCATTACCTAATATTGCCAGCCCCAATTGTTTAAGTAGCATGAATGCAGCTTTGAAAAATATGTCATGTTCTTTTTATTTGATTTCAGATATTTTGAACCTAAAACATTTTTCAGGCTTGACTCTGAAACCACGAAGGCTAAAAACTTCATTAAAAAATGAAAGTGGTGATTCTCCTTTAATCAGAAGAATTGAGAAGCTGGGGCATTAGCAAAACACCATATCATAAGAGTTGGCAGTGCTGCTTCTCTTATTGTAGAAGAGAGCTCTGGGGAGGTGTTAGGGAGTGATTGGCATGTGAAAAATACATGCAATGGTTCTCCTAGCACAGAGGGTAAAACAGCATTGTAGAAATGAAGAAAAAAGGGGTTTGGAAGAAAACCTAAAAGGCAGAATATAAAATGGGTTAAAAAAAAATCAATGCTATTGATTGACATTATTGGTTTTTGAACAATGTGAAAACTTCTTGAAGCAGTGTAAGTTCTCTGAGAAACGAATCCAAATTGAAAAACATACATATCAATTTGATGCACAACAAATTTGAATAGAATCAAAATAAAATGTTATTTATTTTTTAACACATGCTTCCTTTTCTTTCCCTGTTTTTCTTTCTCCTTTCTTTAGTCCTGGAATAGGGTGGTGCTAAAAAAAAGAAAAAGAAAAGGAGAAGCAGGAACAGTCGGAGACTCTGTAGTTTACCCGCAGAAAACAATTCTAATTTCTCATGGAAATTAATAGACAAGTCTTAGTAGACAAGCACATGTAGGAAGTAATGGAAAGGATACAGTAAAGTAGGGAAGTTTGATTTTTGGGACTGTTCTATTAAGAATTGAAGAACTGGAGCCCATGGTAGAGAGGGGACACAAGTATCTTGCACTTTTATGATATCTCATAGAGCTAGTATGGTTATACTTTTGCCCTCAGGAAAAAGGACACTCTAAATCCTGCAAGAAGGTTAGAGAGTTAGAACTTATGAGAGTCTTTTTATTGTCTTTAAACTTTTAGATCAGGTAGTTTAGTCCTCTACCCAGTCAGAGGGGAGAATTCCTGGCTACACAAACCAATACAAAGGTAAGCAATTTTATAGCCCTGAGACTTGATAATCTATTGGACTTCCATCTGTCAGACAGTTTAATGACACTTCATTGTGAATGCCATTCCCCCAAAACTAATAATGAAATTTGTAAAAAGGGAAATTAAGCAAAAGCCAGTTGAAATATTCAACTCAAATGCTATACGTTTTTTAAGCTAGAGTACTTAGCATAAGCTTTGTATTTTCTAGTCTTTAGCAATTAGTGTTAAACATTAATGTTACTGAAAAGTAGGTTTTAAAATCTGTTCATAATAAAACTTTGTTTGCCAAAAACTCTGCTCCAAAATGCATTAATTTGAGCAACTAACAAGCATCAAAGCAAAAAGATTTTTCAGGTTAAAAAGTTATCTTTAAAAGTGATTTTTAGCATTTTTCAGTATAATTATTTGCCAATAACTGTAAGAATATAAAATAAGTACTGAGTAATCTCTTTGTATTGTTCTATGATATTGTAAGAAATATAAATTGATTTTTGTCATTTTAAATGACTCTGGCTGTATTTTACTAAAGTTTGAAGCATTAACATTGTTTATGTAAACATTATGACATACAGGTTGCCTGAAAGCAGTAAATAAAACTGTAGGTCAAACAGTATTAATATATTTTGCCACCTATTATTACTTTAGCTTTTGAATAGCATTTATTCTGTAATTGATGGTTGTCAACCTGTAAATTTCACCTACCAGGGTCATGTCTCAAAAGCTTTACATTTTTCATTAATTTTGCTGGTGTTTACACCATATATAGTCATAACATACAGGAAAACTGAACAAGAGTTACCAATTTTTATTTAGTTGGCTTAACATTTCTTTCTTCTGGGGATCTGGAGTTGTTTTCCAAGCTCCTATATCTATAACATTCCTCCAGACTCATTTTTCTGCCCCTTACTTCATATTTCATATTTACTTTCTTCTTCTTGGTCATCCTATCTAATCTGTCTGTCTGTATCTGTCTAATCTGTGTAGCATTTTCCTAATGATTTTATCATTGTAATGACATTTAGCATTAGGTATCTAAGCTTGCATTAGAATAGCTTTATCCAACTGTTAATGGATCAGGATTCTGTGAGTTTTCCCTCATTCAAGCAGCTTCATGAGGTGGAGAAAAATGTAAGTGCCCCTTAAAAGCTCTACTGTAGAACTACGCTTTGTCTTTGTATTGGATAAAGATCATTGTAAAAGGCTGATTCATGTGCCCTATGAGTGGACCAGTGCTTCCTAGATTTGGTGTCAGGAGGTATTATCTCCCCAGGTCAGATTGTCATGGTATCTGGGTTTTTTTTGCTTTGCCTTTCCTGGGTACTGTGGATCTCTTCCTAGGATCACCTAAATATATTTTAACCTAGCAAACTCCTTCCATTATAGTGATAGGACATTAGCATTGCCCTTTCTTTCATCCTGTACCAGTGGCATGTTACAAGGGTTTTTTGTTGTTGTTTTAAATATGGTATTTTTGTGGTTGCAGTTTGAGAGAGAGGTAGGCTTTAAGTGTTTTACTAGTGACTGCCAAACCTGCACTTATAAAACACACATTCACGCAAACAAATGGCATGGTTACACATTTTGTGCGTCTAAGTGCCATTTGCACATGCCAAATAGGGATTTTTTTGCATTCGGTTTAGGCAAATACTTCTGCAAATGGGGCCCATAATTTGTATTAAAATGGTGTTAAATAAAGTTTTATTTTATTTCTCTAGTGGAGTGTAGATGGTTCATTTAGTTCATATATAGGTATTGAATAGCATAACACATAAGAGATGTACTGCATTGCATTAAATATAACCTGGGTTTGTTTCTGTGTTTCTTCATTTGCTACATAGAATTTATGATTCAGTAGCGAATGACTTTGAAGTATCTTGTGGGATAACATGGTTAACTAAGGTTCCCACAGCAAGTTTAAATGCCTTATTGGTGGACTTTTTTTTTGGCTTGATGGGGGCATCTGAAGTTTATTATGACTTGTTTTTATATTACACATAGAAATCAGTACTCAGCCAAATTAGAAACCAGCCTTAAATTATGCCTACCCTTTCACAGCTGTAAAAGAAAATGAAATACCAGTTTACATATTTCTTGTTACCCTCTCTCTCTCTCGCTCTCTCTCTCTCTCTATACTTGATCACGGGTTCCCCAAAGCTAACCTCAGCATTTTCCCGTACCTGTTAAAAGTCAGCTTCACCTAGTTTCATATGTTTATTTTTTCTTTTGTTTTAAAAAAAAAAATAGCATGAATCTCAGGAGAGCATCTTTAACTAAGAAAGTATAAGTGCACAGAATGATAGCTACAAATAATTTTATACAACAGTCAGACAGACAAATTGTGCTGATTGTCTGTATTTCTTTTTTTTTTCTTTAAAAAAAAAAAAAAAAAAAAAGCCTGGCCTGGAGACTAGAGTAAATCACAAAAGTGATCTCAAGTGAACAGAGATAGATTTCTGGAATACGGTGTGCAATGAAACCACTGACCTCTTATACAAGGGTTCATGTCTTTTTCTACAGAAACAGATGGGTAATAGCATAATGCTGAAATCATGCTCTACATAATATGGACCTAGTGATTGCAGACCTGATTGCTTGCCATATGGTTGCTGAAGGGTTGAAGAGAAAATGGGATGATATGCAAACCCTTAAAAGCAACATTTTTATTGAATGGCCATTACATTAAAACCAAAACTCTGCAAATGAAGGAAAGGACTGTGGTGAATAATGATGAAATAACAAAGCAATAAAAGCAGCAGCACAATAGTATTTTTTCAATATGCAAAATAATGTTCCTTGGGTTTTTGTTTATTTTTTTGTCCCTCTGCCTAGTATTATGAGCATTTGGTGGTAAGTTGGTGGGACATAAGTGCCTGCAGGGCAGAAATACTGTATACTGGAGCATTGCAGTATTCACTAGGTCAGACAGAAAAAAGAAAATAATCACTTGTCTCAAAGGAACAGCATTTGACTTAAACACTAACTAAAATATGCAACTTGCATACATGAACTACATCATCAAGAAACCCATGGGAAAGGCTTTGTGGGACTATATAGGGTTGCTAAAGCTTATTTACTCTTTTTTTCCTTTGAATTTTCTTCCTGTTACTGTTTTTACTATCTATTTGGTACCAGTAAATAGTTATAATTTGTTAAGGGCTCTATTCTTCAAGCTGTTCAGCACAATGAGGAGAAATGCAGAGAGCCAGTGCATTAACCCTCAGCACTGTGTACTTATTCATAAAGAGGCTTTTTCTTCCTGCAAAGGAACATATACATTGCTCAGCAATGTGAATATATCTCCACAGCAACAGTGAGTTTGGCACTGAGGGAATAGCAGACATGATGACATAATTTGGTAAGTGCCATGACAAGCTGTTTTGAAACTGGTGTGAGGTTAGAATCAGGCCCATTACTTTCTGAGTCATGTGCTCTACAGCAACGGTATTGGAGCAATTAAGCAAGTGGTGTTCAACCTTTTTTCATTTGCAGACCCCTAAAAATTTTGACCAGAGGTGTGGTTCCCTTTGAATGGTAAGTGTGGGTATTCATATACTTTTGATTGATCATAATCATCCTTTCACGAACCCCTCAGACATAATAGGGTCCGTGCACCACAGATTGAAAACTGCTGGATTAAGTTGACTCTGATTAAGGGGATGTCCACTCAGGGGGGATGCTCAATGGCTAGAGGCTTTATCCTCTAACAGGAGTGACACCTTTAGCCTAAATATTACTGACAGTCAGCAAATTCACCACTGATGTTAATGGTATGTAAGATTTGAATTTAACTAATGAGCATGAAACTAGGTAGGCAGGAGACCACACACATACATCTATTTTAGCAAGTGGAGATTTGTAGACATTTTATTTTGAGAACTTTCAAAATATTCTTCAAAGGAAAGGACTGGATAATCATCCCAAATATTCGCATAGAAGTAAAGATTTAGTTTGTGTGGCCGGACTGGGTTTGTGAAAAATGCTTTGTCTGGACTGGCAAGGGTTTGACAGAAGGGGCTTGATTGTGCACGATATGCAAAAAGGTGCAGAACATTAGGTGGTTGAAAATATTTCTCATATTCATGTGGCAGTTAACTAAATGTATTACTGAGTGTCATTTTTCCATGATGTGAGTAGCAACTCCCACTTTGTACCAGGCATGCTGGGGGGTGGGGGTGGGGTGGGGGGGTGTTCTTGCTCCTTTTGCTCTCTTTGGGTGGTACAGACAGCTGCAGAAAGGGATGTGACTACAGGAGTCAGCACATCTTGTTCTTTGCATCACCTCTAGACCTATCAGGATTTGTGCTGCTGGTCTCTCCCTCACCATCCTCACTGCTTTACTAGTTTTCAGGATCAAGCTTTGCAATGATAAAGCAATCTCTGATTAGTTACTGCTAATAAGAATGAGTAAGAATTTACATCTAGTGAAAATATACACTTCCTTAGCTTAACAGCTTAAGCCTGATGTAGCCTGTAAAACAATTTGACTATAAGAATGAAAAAAATATGTATTTGTACATTTATTTTCAAAAAGAACTCTTCCATGTACATGAGCCTCAGGATTGTCCTCAGGATTGTTAGTCCTTTCATCAGCTGCCCGGCTCACTTTTGTTACATTCTGAGGCCTAAAGACATATGACAAGAAGCACATTCTAGTATTTAAGACATTTTAAGTCTGGCAAAACAGATTTCTGTATGATGAGAAGAAATTTTCTTCAGCTTATAAAACTGATTCTTATACTACTTGACTAGTGACATGTCTGCTATGTGGCAGCAATAAGTTTTGCATAACTTTTAAGAGCCCATGCTGACCTACTTAACAGGCATACACTGCTACATAATGTATTTAGGTCAAGTATTGTGTTTGAGCTTCTCATCAATCTTGTAATAGTCCAGCTTACAGCAAAAGCTACAGGTGCATGATTGATAAAAACATTCTTTAACCCATACAGTGTTTGTCTCATTAAAAATACCTATACTACTGTATTGTCATTGTTACTTATTGTTTGTATTATTTGTAGCATATAGGTGATCTAATCATGAATGAGTACCCTACTGTGCTTGGTATTGTACAAACGCAAATTATAGAACCACTTGTTTATATCATAGTTTTTTTTTGGAAGGAGAGTCAACATCAACTGTAATCCAGTTTTAGGCACTTGTTTTGGGCTGAATGGTAAATGGGCTGTGACTTGGATACAATTTTTGTAAAGATAAAAAGGACCATGGTAAACAATGAGAACTGGGAAACGTTCTGTTGATTAGTTATCATTAATATTAAAAATTGCTATAGTAGAAATATTGATGATGTATGCATTAAGGAAGAGAACTGGGTTTGTTCTGTGCTGAAGTGTAAGGGAGTGCATGACTGGCTCCATATATGTGCTGTAGTGAGCTTTGCCTTTAGCTGTGGGCATTTGGAGAAGTAACCAGGTCATCTGCGATAGGCAAGCAGTCAGTTGAGCAATGGTATTGGGTCTTGTTTTGCAGTCTTGACTCCCATTCTCTGCCCACAATATGTTGACCGATGATGATGATTTGGTATATGAGAGGGCACTTGTAGACAACTTGCAGACTGCTTTGTATGGTGGGTCAAGAAAGGAATCATTCTTCAAAGGTATAATTCCCTCTTTATCTTGCTCAGTGTCAGTGCTGCTATGTCTCAGTCACTTCGAAAGGGCAAACTGTTAAAGTATATATTTTATAAAGTTATGCCAGTAGACTTATTTATTCATCTAACATTAACATATTGTGTCATAATGAATTGGTATTGTGCAGGAAGTTGTCTATACATTATACATCTTAATGACCTGACTAGATATGAAATACATTAACTATCAAAAAGGACCATTATAGCTACTGAATAATATATTAGCTTTTACTACTGTGTATATATTAACAGAACAGAATACAGTGCCATGTAAATAACAACAAAGTAATTATTTATACCAGACAATGTATATTTTCTCAAAATCTGAACATGACAAGCTCTCAACAGCCTGCACTGATTTTGATATGGTATTCATTACCTCTGAAAGCTCTGAATGCCTGCAGTCCAAGTTTCTAGCTGCCTCAGGGGCTGTTGAAATGCCATCTTACTTATGTCATCTTACTTACCAGGGCTTCATATTTTGGGGGGAAAGTTTTGGGTGGACAGAGTTCTACCTGGAAGAAATAGTCTGATTAAACTATTCTAATATTCCTAGTAGCCAAATTTTTAAAGATGCCAAAATTAAGACTTAAATACAAAGCTAAGCACCTGCATATAAAAGTGTCTTGCTTTGGAAACTGACAAATCCTGTTGAGATCAATGGGATATGTTGGTGCTGAATTCTCAAGAAAATTAGAATTCTGTTCAAGTGTCCATGTAGGGAGAGAGGAGTGTAAATTTGGACCTCAGTTTTTAAGATTATTCAGGTGGCTTTCAATATGTGCTAGAGGAGGAGGAACTAAAGTGCACAACAATGCAAAATAAAATACCAGTTTCTACACCAACAATTTAGCAACCTCTCCCCCTTGTATCTTTTAAACTGTGTGAAAATGTTACTAGCTCACATGGCAGCATTATCTATGTTTAACTGCTTCCAGATTTCCGATAGCACTTTCATAACCATATTGGTCTCTTTATAGTAAATTTCTGGTGGGAAAAAGTGCACTTGTAATGTAGTACTTTCTCCATAAAGTTAGGTATATTCTATGAATTCTTTTGCTGTGTTACTTTAACATGGTTTAATTTGCATTATATTTGGACTTTAACTTTTTCTACAGAGCCTGTTTTGAAAGTCCTGTCTTATAGATGTTAAAAATAGCCTTGAAATGGTCAGCTTTAATTCTGGCTGGATTACAAAAATTAAGAATTATTAGTATTAGATTTTTATGTTATTTAGAAATACGTGTACTGCATTCACCTTGCCCCCCCATCCTAATTTATGAGATTTTTGCAAATCAGAAACTTTTTCTGTAGTATTATTCAATTTCAGTAACAAGTTTAAGTAACATCTCTGCATTAACTTTAGTAATATTGCAAGCGGAAGTGAATGGTGGGAGGTAGAGTTGAATGAAAATGCTCTGTGTTTGAAATACAGAATCCATGGGGGAAAGAGAGAGAGAGATTATGCAAACAAACAATCCATTGTGTCTTCACCTTGTGGCTTCTATACCAGTATTTTATGTGTGCACATGTGTAAATGCAAGAGCATGGAAACACTTCTTAACAACACAAGAATATATGCTTTAGAAAAAGCACAGCTGTACCTCTTAAAATAGACAGAATCTTTTTTTAGGGACAAATGCAGGTATTAGAAACGTTAGGTGTTAGAGAAATACATATACTTTTCAGTCATCTAAGTGTAAACAAATGGAGCATTTTTCAGGGACGTGATTCACTATTTTGAGATCATTTGCAACTGATTTTCTCTTATGTGTAGCCTTGTTTTCTAAATTTTTTTGAGGGGGAGAAAAAGAATGTTGTTCCCAGGAAAAAAAAGGAAACAAAATGACTGATTATATTTTGCAAAGCTATGCAGATGCTAAATTTAGTTAAACTGTAAAAATGGTATCTTTTTTGCAGTCATGAAAATACCTACTCAGCTATCAAATGGACTAGATCCTCAGTTGATGTAAAACTGATGTTGTTCTGATAGTTGATTGACCTGCATATGTAGCCCTGAATTTTCTAATTCTTACATTATATATAACGTGAATTTGATTTCACCATTAAACAACGCCAAAAAAAGATGGTAAGAAAACTCTATAACATCTATAAAGCAGTTTTTTGTTATAGGACTGTCTGTTTATTTTCATTAAATATGTTTCTTAGAAAGTTGGTGGCCGATTCTGAAATGTTGAACCATTTCTTTATTGTATATTTAATGATTCTCAATAGCGTGAATGGGTCCCTTTCTCTGAACATTTTGAATCCTTTGAAAACACTTTCTGCCATGCCGTTATTTATAGAAATTCGACTCAATTAAAAAAAAAAAAGTCTTTTTCCCTTGCAGGTATATGCATCATTTATACTCTAGCTTCATTATATTCTGTACTGTATAAACTCCTGTAGGAGACTAGTTATGTAACATTGTTATGTCATTACATTTACATGTATTAACATCCTTGCAGAATCATATTCATTGCAACAAGAGGTTCATTATCAGGACCAAAAATGCTTAACTTGGGAAACGGCTAGAATAAATGAGACACATTTTTTAGGCTGATATTGTTGATATGCAGTTCTATATTATGTGCAGTGATGAGCTGGGATTAGCCAATCCCAAATGACAGGTATAAATGTGATAGAAGTAGTTTACTCAAACTTGTTTCTTCAGTTACTAAATTGGAATTGGAATAATCAGCATTAAATTTACAGCAACAAATGGAGCAATGCCTATTTACACCAGCTGAGGAGCTGGCCATAGGTACTCATTTCTACTTTACACACTCAACAATGCCTTGACAGAGGTGGCATGATGCACGTCATTTACTGTTTTAAATAAATGTGTTTGAGAGAAAAATATGATGGATTAAGAAAATGCACTGTTCCCCAAGCTATTTTCAGAAATGCATCGTTTTTTGATATACTCCCAATTTCTGCCTCCTTTACATCCAGAGCAGTGAAGGCACAACAGTTTGGGATTTTGTCATGGCTCCATTGAGTCTGGGACATGACCAAGTTCTGTTATGAGGTATAGCTCTGCTGACCAATTCTGGAAAACTTGTTATTTTTAGAAATGGCTAGTATTCAAGTTAAACTAAGTTAAGGAGTTTTGTGGGTGATATCTTCTATGCAGCAACTACATGGTGGGGATAATCTGAAAGCTTGTCTAAATCTATCACAAGTACCTTTTCTTTAGGTCTCTGTGAGAGAAGCAGACCCAGTAGAACTAAATAGCAGATGCAACCAAGAGTTAAAATGTAATTACCAAAAAATACCTTGAGCCTCAGATACTGTTAAAAAAAATTAGATATCTCTGTTGCTTCAGAATAGTGTCAATATATGATTATTTGAGGACTAGAAATCCAAAAGACTATGAACACTGTTATTGTATAGTATTAGAATCATAGGACTGGGAGGGACCTCCAGAGGTCATCTAAACCAATGCCCTGCTAACGGCAGCATCTTCCCTATCCAAACCATCTGATACAAATCCATTGTCTAACCTATTAGCAAAAACTACAGCGTCAACCCTGACAAAACCATGAGGCATAACCACCTAACCTGGCACAAGTCAGTCAGGGGAACAACAGTGGCCAAAATCCTGCTTTTGCAAAGGTTGCTAAAATAAGCTCCAGAGAGCCAAGGCCATGCCCCAGCCACAGAGGAAGTAACCCCCCCCTCAGAGTCTATACCTTTCTGACCATGGGGTAAAATTCCTTCTTGACTCCAGATATAGCAATTGGTCTGACCCATAAGCAGGCATGTGCATTTCCTCGGGGACAGTCAGCACATACTTGTGCTGCTGCTAGCTGTTCCTTGGCACGCCCCAGCACACACACACTGATGTGCAGCAAATTGCCCCGTGTAGGGTAAGGGAGGCTGGGGCCACTACCTGGGCTTACCTGGAGTTCTGGGGGCCTCCCAGCCAGGCTCCCATTTCAGGGAGCACACACTGCAGCTGTGTGTGCCACGCTGCTTTTTTTTGGTGCATTTTTTTTTTACACTGGGATCTTCTGTTGTCAAAAAACCAGCTGTTCTTCAAATTAGCAGTGTGGCAAATGCGTGCACGTGTGCACGTGTAGTTTGTAGTGCTGCAGACAGGTTTGTGGTGTTGCAAACTACACATGCATGCTCATGGAGATGCACCCTAAGTCTCATTAGGAGCATTGGCACACCCAGGCCAAAATCCCCAACCTTCACTGCAGCCAACCTCCAGTGCTTCCAAGAATAGCAATAACTAAATAAATAAAATAAATAAATAAAAATCCTTGACTTAGCAGCAACAAGAAAAAATATCTTTCCCAGTCCCATGCTGTAACCGGCAAGCCCAGAAGCACTGGAAATACCCATAGTGAGGCATGGGCTAGGCATACTTCTCATTGGATAAGGCACCTTTTGATGTCTTAGTCTTATTGCCAAGGGACTGTTATAATTGTGTTGAAGTCAGTTTAAAAAGAAAAAAATAACGCTAAAGAATGAATCAGCCTAAATCTTTCCCAAACTTGAGCTGGACTTGAAACAAGCATGCTTTTATGCCTGAAAAATATTTTAGATGTACCTCTGTACTGTTTTCTGACCTTGGAGTGTCAGACTCAGATGCATGAAATGAACACAATAGACATTTTTCTTGTTTTAGGTTTTTGTTGTAACTTCTCCTGGTCTTGCTAGATGAGGATCAGGAAGTTCTGGGAATCTCCTGCAAGCTGTGAATCAGGAAACTTCGAGCAATCTGAAGGTTCTGAGGAGTTGGCAGAACTTCATTTTTGTGGCTGCTTTAGAATTTTTAATGTGTTTCATAAATGGTTCAGCATTTTCAGAAGAAAACCTGATGGATTTATGCATTATTGTAAGAATCTTTTCACAAATTTTATAATGTGAAAAAATTCACACATTTGGTGATAGATACTTACCAGCACAGAGTCAGTCTAGTGTGTTGACTTTCTGTAATTACATGCATATGCAAAAAATCAGCTTGCCAGACCAGGAACTGTGACTTCTCCTTTTATGTGGTCTGCAAGCAGACTTGGAGACTCCTGTTTACTCTTCCATCTCTTTTCTTATGGCTTAGCACTGAATACTCTTGAATACTCTAATTTTCATTTTGTGGATTGGTAGGAAGCAAAAAATGTTAAATGTTTGCTCACATAGTTTTATATTGCCATCAGAATTTAAGAAAAAGTGTTTTCATACTGTTAAGTCTCACACAACATGAATATTAAATAGGGAATTACTGTTTAGTTTGCTTATGGGCAAATCCTTTCTGGTGTTTCTAATGTCTTTCTCACAGAAGACTTCAAATTGTTCTCTGGTGTTCAGGCAGCATGCACCTGTTTTCTATGTTTAGTGTCTTCTAGGGTTTTGGTGGAAAGTTGTTGGTGGAATTTTGTATCAGCACAGTTAGGAAGAGAGCCACCAGGGTACCTGCTCAGCTTCCCTAGCCTCTGGCATCTCCTGTGTCTCTGATGCAGCATTTGCTCTGGGCACCAAGTAAGGAAGCTGCAGCTGAGTGAGAATGCGCAGTGTGGGGCTGGTAGGAGCACGGGGCAGTGGGAGTGCAGAGTTTGGGTGGGCAGGGTGTGGTTTGTGGGGTGGAGGGGTGTGGGGACCTGCCATATGCCTACCCCCCCATGATGCACAGCCCCCATGGCCACCAGCAGCATCAGGCACAGGCACTCTGGGTGCTTGTGGCCTGCCCAGACACTGCCACCCAGCGATGTACAGCGCCAGGAGGTTTTGAGAGCTGCACGTGGGAGAGGAGTAGAGCCAAGCTGGCCTCACCCGCTCTGTTGGGTGAGGCTCATGTGCAGCTCCTGGGATGTGTGTGCCACCATGGGGAAGCCCCTTGCAGTGGACCTGGCAACCTTCCCTGCTGCCACATGCAGCTCATGGGTCTCTGCCAGAAGGCACTTCCAGTGGAGTCCTGTGAGCTGCATGTTCCTACAGGGAGTGGGAAAGGCCACCAGCTTTATCATGGCGGGCTTGCCCCCTGTGGTGTGCTCATCCTGAGAGCTGCATGTGAGCCCCATGCAGTAGGGGTGGGCCTACCTGGCTCTGCTCCTTACCCCCATGTGCAGCTCCCAGAACTGGCCAGAGCCATGTGCTGCTGGGTGGCAGTGCCTTCATAGGCCACAAACACCCTGATGGCCTGCCACTTTATGCTGCTGCCAGTGGCAGTAGGGGCTATACACCATGGGACAGCATGCCCCCCCCCCCACAATCTTCCAACATATACACCCACCGACACCCCTCACAAGATACCCTATACCCCCCCACACAGCCACACTGCCTCATTAACCCCACACCTCCCCACAATCCTCCCACATGCACACCCCCCAACCGCATGCCACACACTCCTCCCCTCCCCTCACACAGTATACAAGAGTAAGACTTTATTTTGAGCTATTATGCAATCATCTTTATATACACTATGCAAAACACACACAAATTAGGATAAAAATATTGTTTGAAATAAAATTCAAGTATGTAATGGTAGATGTTCAACTTTTAATATACAGTTTATTTTCCCCTTCCAAGTTGGGACCCCTCTCCCAGAAGGACTACTTCCAGGGGCAAGGAGAGGGACTTATGGTGGCAAAGGTCAGGGGTTAGGGAGTGGGCCTTCCAGTCTTAAGATGGCAGCCAGAGGGCAGGGCTACCCCTGCAGCCTTGACAGTTCACCAAAATTCATTAAGCGGCCCTCCTGCCAAAATAATTGCTTGCCCATGCTATAGACAATGTTGTAGTATGCCTTGCCCTCAGCTATGTTTTAATACATGGCTGCAGAGTTGTATTAAGGAGAGAAAAATAGCAAGATACAGCCTTCACTAACACTTAAATGTCCCCCACCAGATTAGGGCCAAATTCTTCCTTTGCTTTCAGCCCTTGCTGACCCTTTGAAATCAAGGGTATTTCATGAAGAGGAGTCATTGTAGAATTTGAGGTTTAATTTTTTTTTTTTAGCTATTAATACCACTTTGAAAAAAGATATAGTCCCTGGGCACTACTTTGAGGCACCCCATATCAATGGGCAAATCTGAAAACCTGAGGGTGAATCCTTGAGTTTTTAGCGCACACAAATGATTTCTTGTAGCAAATGCTTTTTAGTACAGGTTCAGCCCAAGCCATATGTAGAGGCTGTAGAATATAGCTACATATGGAGAGACCTGAAAGTGTGAAGGTACATATTTTTAAATCTCTCTCCATTTAGCTGATTTATTCCTTGTTTTGTCATTTTATTTTACACTTTTTTAAAGTAGTATTTTGTTGAGGTCATATAGATGTCATATAGATTTGCTGGATATAACCTTGCAAGTTATGACAGAAGTGGGGAGGGCAAACACAGCTTCCAAAGTGATGTATTTGGATGTATGCTCGAATAGGAATTTACTGGAATTCTTTGCTAAAGCATCCATTTGATTGTTCCAGATGCAGTATCTGGGTGCATAACTGAAACATATAGGCTTGAAAATTGGATCCATAGTTAGGACTCCTATTCTGAGAATGGCCTGATGTAGCATACAGGAGAAAAGAGGTGCCTTCAAAGGTACACAGATACATTTGTTTTTATTAAAGGAACAGAGAAAATCAAAAATGGAAATACATCTTTAAAATAAAAAGACTGTGAAAAATTCTACAAGAAGTACATAAAAGAAGCAGGAAACTTCAGAAGTGCATTAAGATACCATTAGCTTTTTACTTTTAGCTTTCAGAAATTATATTGATGTCCCAGATTGTGTTGCTCTGCTGTTTTCTGTCAGAACGAGCAAGGAGATTTGAAATGGAGTGTACAAAGTAACTATGTTTATAAATGCAGTAATACAAATCAGCATTTTTTATTTTGTGGTCTGGCAGGAAGCACAAAGCATTACATGTTTGTTCTCATGGTTTTATATTGCCATCAGAATTTAAGAAAATGGCTATCATACTGCTAAGTCTCAGACCATATGAATATTAAATAGTTAATTATTGTTTAGTTTGCTTATGGGCAAATCCTGCCTCTGTAGTTTTAAATGTGCTTTTCACAGTAGCCTTCATACTTCTTTCAGTGTACAGGAAGAATGCCCAAGCTTTCAGACCTCTTGAAGGCAGGAATTGATATACTTCAGAATGCAAAAAAAGTAAGCAGCAGGTATCAGTTGAGCTGGTATTGCAGCTAAAAGGAGAGTGTCGGTGGAGGTGGTATTGCAGCTAAAAAGGATTCACTGTGCATTGCATCCTTTCTTTCATGATGGATGTGTGTTGTGTGGGTGCTTTTGCAGGCTTACGGATCCAGGATCAATTGCAATACTTTAGTTGTCAGCCTCTGATGGGTGGGGTTTTATTTATAGATTCCTTGTCCTGTCAAGGATTCTGCAAATTTCATCCATTTGCATTTTTAAATCCAGAAAAGTTTAAGGCATAAGCTAGTTAAAAATGATAAGTATGTCTAAAGAAAAAAAGTTCCTTTTCTTGAATTTTCTTTTCAAATATGCAGTTTTCTTACTTTTTGGATGAGAAAAAAATTAACTGAAAACCAAAATAACCCATCTTCACCTTATTTTCCATTTTTGCCCCTTTTTGACTACTTTCTCACTGAAAAGAGGGATGAGAGGGGAAAACAAGAGAGCCAAGTGAAGAAGTAAACTAAAAGGTTTTTTTTAATTTTGAAAATAAAATGTATTTTGTTCTCTGCCAAAAAATAAAAAATGAAGCCCCCCCCCCTTAATTTTCCATGAAAAAAAAATTTCCTTTAGTGTTTTTTAATGAAAATACAAGATATTATAGCTGTCTTAAGCTGATCTCTCACTTACTCTCTCCCTCTCACTCTTCCTGCATGAGTTTGTGTGTGTGTGTGTGTGTGTGTGTGCACGCATGTATGCGTGCACACATGCATACATTGCTTAACATCTTGTTTTTGATGTTGTACATGGTACCTAGTGTGACAAAGAAATTATTGACTTTCTTTAGGCAACAGTCAGGTCTTTATTGATAGTACTAACTCTTAGTACTCCTAGTCTTTTGCATGGCACATTAGTAAAGCAAAATGGGTGATATTTTCTGCTTCTTTAAATCACCTTTGTGCCCCATGATCCGTGGCAGCTCTGTGGACTAGCAGCCTTCAGCATAATTTAGGCAAGACTGAGGGGGTGCCTAGAGTAACCTGCCCTTAGGTCACCCTGTAAGAGACTGAAGCAGGAGTGGATCCAAGGGTGCGGGGTGCAGTGCTCCAGTTGTTCCTCCCCCACCCCCGTCTCCCTTAGACTCCTACTCCACCCAAAATTTAAAACCAACTGCCTGTTAGTGGCAGCAGCAGCATTTCTATTCAGGCAGTGCTGATGGAGTCAATTGACTTTTAATGGCTTATTATAATCTCCCTTCTTCCTGTTTATTTCTTTCCTCCACATGTGTTAATAACCCTCTCTCCTTTTTAATGGTCCTGATGTTTCATTAATCAAGATATCCTTTTTTCTACAATTCTGCTGTAATATCTGATAATATCTCTCTTCTATTTCATAACTCTACACACTGTTTTTGGCTCTAGCTAAAAATGTTCATTTGGGTGTGACAGTGACTGACAGGCAAGTCTTGAATGCATTGTCAAGAAGTTCAAGAAGACTAGATTTTGTTTTATGAGTCTGAATAAGAGATGTACGTTTAACTATCATGACTATGCATAATAATACACGTTGCCTATTTTTTGCCTAATTTGTTGTGTTTTGAAAATACATTATCTAGCAAATCTAGCACATTCCAGTAAAGTCATATTTGTTTTGGCTTTGATCTTAAACTGAATAGCATAATGCTGGACCCCTAGCATATTAGTAAATCTTCTAGTTTCTCTTTAACAGGAGACAAATGTCATGTAACCGTGCACCACACCATTTAACACCCACCTTTTCAAAATCCTATATCTGTCCATGGACAGAGGTACCTATAATCTGCATACTGCTTTGTACTGTGTCCCAGTCATGACACGGTATTTCTTGGCAAACCACCTGGCTTAAGTTTTACAAGGGAGGCATCAGAAAGGAGATTGTGGTTATATACCTTGGTTTGTGAGCTGAGGGAATTCTACAAGGCTTTTCATTGCCACACAAATTCTTTGGACAGCTTATCCAGCTGTTGTAATAAGGATGTTTTAAAGATTAGGAGTGCAAAGCCAGGGCCTAAGGCTGAATATTGGGGATCTAGAGTTCTTGGTGTCATCTTGTCTTTATATATTAATCAATGATGCTCACATTATTAAAGTGAAGAGGCTTTTATACCAGTCCTCTTATTCTTTGTCATTGGTTGACTTTGTGGTTTTGGAGCATATCTGAATGTTAACAATACACAAAGTGTTCTGCTACAGGGAAGGAACTACCTAATTTTTCTGTATGGCTGAATTTTCCTCCCTCTAGTTGTAAAAGAAATATGACCGTGTAAACTTTGAGTTATTAAGGTAAAGAGCGTATGAAAATATAGGATGTCCTATTCTGTTTCTCTTTCTCATTCTTTTAAGAATGTCACATGTAGGTGTGCCATTTTTGTTCATAATGCGTAGATACCAGTGATAGCTCAGGACATGGAAATAACTTAAATGCTTCAAAGAGTGGAACAATATGTGATACCAGTGCTACTGGAAACATGGGATTAGATCCCCAAAGAAGTCAAGCAGAGGTCTGCCACTGATTTC
>NW_005841866.1:1043414-1077029 GCF_000455745.1 Alligator sinensis
AAAAGAACTAGCATTATTCTTAATTCCATTGCAACAAATGTTTTGTGTATTCTTTTACAAAGAATTAAAAATTGAGTAGTCTGAATGAGAAAATAAATATGATACTTAATACTTAAGTTCCAGCACAGTAACATCCAATCAGATGACATCCAGAATCTGATTTGTTGTTGTTGTGCACTGTTTACTTTTTGAAACACGTTAAAGTATAAAGAAGTGAATTAAGATTTAGAATTGCAGAACAGGGAACTGAAATCAGTTTGTCACACAAGATTTTTTATTGACATGTTTAGTTTGTTTTGATGCATGTAATTAAATTGCTAATTATGTGTTTCTATTGCAGTGGTCATGCTTTTATTACATAATTGTTGCAAGTTTTGATCTTAACTACTAACAACATTTGTTTAACCTTAGTGAGTGCTAGCTATATAACTTTTCATAATCTGAAAGCTTAGGGAAAATACTATTGAATGTTATGATTAACTGAATGAAAGTAGTTCAAAGTTCTTTACCATAACTTAAATATGTTTTGTGGCAGGAGATCATAGCAAATTGAAGAATAAAGCAGTTGCAGTCGTTAGACAATAAATGTTATTACAATATGTTTTAAAGAAACTGAGAAGAAATTCCAGAAAAGCAGAATGATTTTTAATAGGTAGGGGAAAAGTTTAGTTTAGGGTAATGTGAACGATAAATTTAATCATTTGTGCCCTGATCGTTCATGTTTGTTTCTGATTTTGTTCTAAAAGCATTTGATTAGGTGATATGCAGTTCAGTCACCTTTTTTTTTATTTCCTTTTGAGTTTAGGCATAATTTTTGTCAGTATATTTCAATGTATTCATTAATTTTTCTCATTTGTTTATTTTATGCAAACCATAAGAGACATTTTTCTCAGTGAAGATTGCCTCTTTATTTTATTTTGAAATATTTGTATATTTATTTCATTAAATGAGATAATGCTTTTTCTTATTAACATAATTTCCAGTACATTAAACATATTTCTCCACAGACAGAAGAGAGGAATCAAATTAAATGACAGTTAAATCACTTGCAGCAATTTCAACTGTTAAAAGAAATAAGTGTCTCTGTTTTCTTTGTGATCATGAGATGTGCTGTAAAGGGAAATGAAATACTAAAGAAAGGAGGGAAAACATAAAGAAATAATGACTGACTTATTGCAGTAATACCACTGAGAGAAGAAAAATTCAGTACAAATAAAAGGAAAAATAATATAGTGGTTTTGTAAGTTACCAAAATTCATTTCTTATTGATGAGATCAGTGCAAGTCTAATACTAAGTAAACTGCAGAAAAAAAATCAATGCAATAAACTATGGAAGATGAAAGGAAAAATAAATACTTTGCGTTTGGAGGGCTATTATTCTAAATGCCTTTAATTTTTAAATAATTCATATTTCATCGTATTTAGAAAAAAGAAGGGTGGTTTTGGTTTGGGGGTTTTTCTGGTAAACTAACCTTGCACTTAAACTAATGTATTCACTTAACTGGTTACTGGCTTTCAAGTTGCCTATGTATTGGTGTTAGTGTTGTGTTGCGTTAACCTGAGCATGCATAGATCTAAACTGAGCGGATAATTGTCTTTTTGGAGTTTCTATAAGAGACTGAAGAACTGAAACAATTAATTGCATTTTCTATTGTTGTTTTAATTTTCAGACTGAAACAACTGCTTAGAAGAAATGTTGTTGAATGGAAAGTGAGGATGTGAATTGTTAAGGTAACACTTATATTATCATTTTTCCCTGGTAAGGTTTTCTCTTTGTGGGTGCCCATACTGCTTATAGTAGCAAACATTTCTTTATTTGACTGTGCTAGGGTCTTTTTCTTGCAGCTTTTAGTAAGGACTCTAGAACTGAATCCTGTTTTCCTTTGATTGCCCTTTCTGCTTACTCTTGGGGGTGATGGTTTATATCCTTAGTGCTTATGCACAAAGATGAAGTAGATGGGGCAGAATTATAATGGATGTAAACAGAACAGGAAGCAAAACTGTTTGGTGAGGAGAAGACACACTGTCAGCTCAGTGTTGCAGAAGAAACTAGTTCCATGTAGACATCAAAACTGAACAATACTTCTACTTTTAAATTAACAGTGAGGAAAACGTCATGGTGATAACCATGCTTTCCCTGCAGATGAATACAGAAGTTAAGTGAAATGTCAAAGCTGCAGGTGTTTCTGTTGAATTTTCTGGAACAGGAGGGCAGAGTCTCCCTGTCCAGTGGATGTCTGGAATTGAATCTACCCTTTAGAAAATATTTTTAATAGCACCACCTTTTTCATCCAGTCATGAATGAACATGGTATAGTGGAGTCCACTAGCATCTCTTTGCTAGATCCTGGAAACCAGTCACATCAACATGGTAGTACCACAAACATCTGTGGGCACTTTTACATGTACTCTGGGGTAGGGGGTAGAACTTTAATTAGAGTGGCTTCAAGAGCTGCTGTAATTAAAGTACTTCCATGACTCATGTATCAGCATCCCTGTGCTTAAAAATGGCAGTGGGGGCATTTGAAGCCAACTCATTCATAAAGCATTGCCGATCTGTACACATCGGCACTTCAGTTGACCTAACCCTATTTTTAAGTGTGGGGGTACTGATACATGAGCTGCAGGAGGTGCTGGAGCACAGCAAATTGCTATGTTCCAGCTCAATTAGTTGAGTCTGCTTCAATGTGCTGGAATTCCAGCGTGCCAGAGCAGCCTTCACATTTGTGTATAGGTGCCCTATGGAAATAAAACATGAGCACCAGAACTGGTGAAATTCAGCCCTTAAGTCTAAACCTATATCTTCATGTTTAAAAATGTTATTGAACTCTAATATTACTGTTGCAACTTTAGAGTTGGGCAGTATTGCAGACATCTAAAATTGAGTATAGATTTGGGAAACTGTTTCTGTTTAGGGTCTTCTGAAGGCTGAATTGAAACTGGAGCTGGATTTTTGCTTTTACAAACCTCCTGTCTCTTAATTTTGCTAAATGTCTGAGGTAAAAATAAAGGGGAACACTGTAGGGACTATAAAGGGACTGTACGTCCCTGCAAAACTCTTAACTTGTCTCCTTTTTAGGTTGCACTTCATTTTTGTTATTTTTAATGAAAATTGAAGTGTGGGGAAACTACTTAAAGGAAAAAATTAGCTCAAATTAATCTAGATGTGAAAAATAATTTGCTTAAGGTCTCGCATGATACCTTCTGCAAGTGTATGGATATGCACTCAGATAGAGAGAAACAGTCCTGTTAAAAGCTAGCCTATGTTTTTTTTTTTTAAATGTGATAAATTTAGGCTAAAAATAGAAACAGAGGAGTATCCTTGATTTTTCTGTCTTCAGCATGAGTGTAAAATAATCAATTAAATCTATTTTTTAGTCTGCATCTTGAAGCTGCATCCTTTCTGAAAATGTCTACATGCCATGTGGAGCAAAGTTTCCTATAGTTATTTTTACACTAGTAGTAAATGTTACCAAAGTGTGTATTGCTTTTATGATTTATTGCAAAGGACTGGTACATAGCTTTCCACTCTGATATATATTGTATGCTTTTGATTTTTTTAAATGGTTTTATGATCAGAAAGGCAAAGTTCCTTTGACTTCATTATGCTTTCTTCCTTTGTGGATACATACACATATGATCTACAATCACACAGCTTAAAGACATGATCACAGATTATATACTGGAAATATGTGTATGTATGTACACATATGTATTTCCTTTGTATGTATTCCAGTGGCTATAGGAGATCCCCTTGCTTCATGATAGTTGTTTCATGTTTTCTGTAGAAATTACACAATTTGGGACCAGGGGCAGAAGTACACCCCTCCCCCCCACCAGCCTTCCAGTGGCTGACAAGTGGGGGGCAGGGCTGGTGAGGGGGCAAGGCTTGGATTTTGCAGGCCAGCAGAGCCATGCTGTGGGGGAGAAAGCCCCTGCCTCAGGGATTTCCCCCTCCCCCACTGTGCAAACCTTACCTGGGGGGCCAGGTATGGAGTGAGGGTCCCTTTCTCCTCCCACCCACTCCCATAGCTGGGGTGGGGGCAGCAAAGGGGTAGGGCTGGGGCAGCAGAGCTGTGCTCTGGGTGGGAAAGTGCCCTCATCCTGGGTTTTATCTTTCCCCCCCCCCCCCCACACTGTGCAGACCCCGACTGGGGGAACCAGGGCTGGGTTCATTCCCCACCACTCATCCACCCCGCTGCCACCACAGGGGAGGCTGCCTCAGCTCTGTGACTGCCAGAGAGGGACCATCCATCTGGGCTGGAGGAGGCAAGCTGTGGGAGAGGCTAGCTTGCTCGAGCCTTGTGGGAGAGGGTTAGCGGGGGCTGCAAGGCATCCTGGGATGCAGGGGGACTGAGACCTAACTTTTATTGGGAGGGTATCTGGGACAGAAGTTTGATAGACCAGTTTAACCTAAATCAATTAAGTCTGGTGCTACATCCATTCAGATCTATCTTAAGCTGGTTTGGGCCATTTTAAGCAGGTCTATGTGCACTGAATTTCTGTTCTGTTACAGGTTTAAACCAGTTTCCAATCAGTTGTACTGGTTTATGTGTAATGTCTGTCCCTAGCCCATATGTACATAGGAATTAGTTTGCATGGATATCATTGCGTAATGGGGACCATATGGTAGTATTATATAACTCCAATCCATATAGTACTGAAGCCACATACTAATCAAATACTACTTCATTACAATATATCCAAAATTGAGATGATATTTTTTAGCTTAGGGAGTGAAATGGTTATTTCCTCAATTTAGTCCTGATCTCATTGTAAGGCCATAGTCTCTCCTTGTTTAATTTCTTTTCTGAATACCCTGTTCTTCTACGAACTCATAAGAAATTAGTTGTTAGTGTTGTCTATTTGTTTTTATTTCGTGTGTTAAAACAACAAAACAAGTCTGCTCCACTAAAATGAGCACGTGCCTTCGCTGAGCAAGCATGCTATCTAAATGATGTCACCACTGTCTTTCCTCCAACTATTGTTTAATTTGTGCTATTCATTGCACAATGTCTGTTTAAACTGTAGTACAGGGGAGAAAGACTTGTCTACTATTAGCAAAGGTATATAACCTACCTTAACATGTTTGTGTTGCACCTGCAAGGGCATGTTCTCTTAGCTCATCCAAGTGCACGCATCACTGATGCTAGCACACAATCTTGTATAATGGAACTTGAGAGAGATTTGGGATAAACTGCTTTTGTTTGCTTCCTCTGCATTTTGTGTTTGTTCAGAGTAGCTATGCACTATGTTAACCACTAGTACAAAAACATGTTGGAAACAAAATATTGGCCTTCTTAAGTTTCTTTGGTTAGATAAGTACCTTCAAGAATACCAACTGTGTTATGAAGTAAAGAATCCCTTCAGTAATTAGGATTCATTTACAACTAGGGCACTTTATTAATTACACATTGTAATCACATGGATAGTCACAAAACCAATCGCACAAGTCTGTATTTAGAGATTTGTAGACAGAAGACTTAACGTAAACATAGAAATGTTAAACCTACTCATCTGTAACCTGCAAAGAAGATAACAAGAAGGATTCTGTTCTCTGTATGATTTGTGAACAATGCTAAGTAAATATTCATCATTAATATATAATAACTGTTGCTTTTGGCAGTTCACTTTTCATTTAATTTGATAATGTGTCCAGTAAATGAAGTGGTACAGGCTACAGTGTTTTACCAACACAATTGCATATTTTCAATCATTGTTAAATGAAGGCAGCTCAAGGCAAAGCTTTAACCCCCACTAGTTTTGTATGTGATAAAAAGAGAAGGCGCTATCAATCTTTATTGTCTGTCTCGCTTACTGTAATTGCATTCAATAGTCCACTGATTCTGTTGTCTGTGCTAATGTCAGGAACAGTGAAGAGCCAGATGCTCAGACTTGATCATATGCATCCAGTGGCCACTTTGATAAGTTGGCAGCAAGTCTCTGGGTTTGATGATAAATTGTTAACGCTATAGATTATGAACAGCTGAACACTGGAAGTGTATATGGAGGAAACTTCTTACCTTGTTTTAAATCTGGCATCATGATGCTAGCTAAAGGGCATGTCATGTATTATTCAAATGCATCTTGCACTGGAGATGTGCCAATGACTCATTGTATCCCCATGAATAGTAAAACAAAACAAAATGAAAGAGTGATTTGAACGTGACCTTAATGGTCCTAGAACTATGACAAGTATTTAAAAATGCTGTTTAATAGTACTGATTACCTCATTCAAGAAGAAAATCTTTTGAGTATTGTATTAATCTTTGAATCCATATTAAAATGTTTTCTTGTTTATCATTATTAGTATTATTACTATTATTATTATTGTTGGACTATTAGATAGTAATTAGGATTTTTAAAATATGAAATAAACCAGGCTGCATTAGTGAAAACTGAGTTGTGACACACTTGTGGAAGAAAAGAAAAAACGAAAGGTACTGGGATGAAGTTTTTTGTGTAAAGGAAGTTGTTTGTTCTTCAGTTGTCTAAAATATGTATATATAGCTATCTTTTTTAGTGTGTGTGTGCTGGTTGAGAGCGCCATATGCTGGTCAAGTTGCTGAGGTTTTGCTAATTGGATACATTGGCAGAGATCTGGAAAATCTCTCTAAGGCCTGATTTGCAAAAAGTACTTATATTTAAGTATTTTGGCTTGGGGTATAATTTTATGACCAAAATAGTTAAATAGGTGCAATCTGCAGTATGGGCACAGTTATGTCAGTGTAAAAGTGAGTTATACTAGGATACCTTAGTGGAATTGCTATTTCAGCATAAGGAACCTTTAAACTGATATAATTTCATCCACACGAAAGAGGTTGTAGAGCTTTAACTATATCAGTATATTTAAAGAGGTATGCTCTGCACGTAGGTAAGAGCTTAGACACTGCGTGCAAAATCTGGTGCTGGCAATGGTGTTAGTATTTAATAAGTAGAAATAGGTATTGAAAACATTGCTCATGCTTTTTTCAATTGAGGGGCATGCAGCCATACTAAATTTCCCTGGACTAGGTATAAAGATGAACATTTTCATGATGACTCTATATAAGTGGCCTGACTTTTGGAGGTTATAGGCACCTGTTGTTTCCCATTTACTTAAGCAGCTCTGAAATTGTTTTACTTAGTTACCAATTTACATAGGAGTTCAGAATCCACAAAAGAGCTTAGGTGCCAGAAGTAGGATTTAGACTCCAAAATCCCAGTGTGCAATCTTTGTGCCATGTACGTGTGCCACTTTTTTCAATTAGCAAGGCTGAAGAGCTGTCTATCTATTTTAGATTTGGGATCCTAAAATTCGATGTCCCGTTCCTTAAATATCATGAGGGTCTCAATCTGATAGGCATACCTAGAGTAGGCCCCATATACCACTATAGGAGTGAGCTCCACACAGAATGCAGTGGTCATAGCTACTCTCATTCAAGGGCACAGCTGGAGGACGAGAGGGCACTGTCTTTTATTTAGCAGCTTTGTAGTTGGAACACTTGCTCAGGAAGTAAGATTTGTGAGTTCTAGATTCTCCTTGGCTTGAAAGGGTTTATATGCACATCTCCTATCTCACAGGAAAGTGCCTGTTGCAGTTTTGTAGCAAAGAATGCAAGACTAATTTTGCCAGGAAGTGTAAGTCTGCAGCTATAGTGAAAAGGGCACGCTCCTGGGAGGTGACGGATAAGAGCCTGAACTCTTCGATTCTGAGAAGAAAGATATTTAGAACCCATATCTTTCAAGCTAAGAGAGTGCCAAAACCACTGAGCTATTGGATAAAACTTGGACATTTTTTCTTCCATATTAAAAGTGACCTTTCTTACCTTTAAGAGCGATGACTTAAATGCCCATGTACAGAAAAAGGTTTCAAGCTGTGAATCAGAATCTGAGAGAGTGCATTTCTGCAACCCTGAGTTAGATATTTGTCTTCTCTCTGCATTATATATGAGCTTTTACACCTGATTCAGGGCCATGGAATACCCTCTGAGAGCCAGGAGCACTGTGATACTTAGAATCAAAATGCCTAAGCTGGTGGGTCTGTCACCATCAGCAAGCTCTTAATGAGCAGTCCCCAGATGCAGTAATTCAGATTCACGGTGAGACTCTGGACAATGTTGAGTACTTCCTGCACCTCGGAAGCCATCCCATGCATCAGTGAAGAAATCCAACATTACTTCAAAGGTGCAAGTGCAGCAAATTCCTCAGACAGCTAAGGAAATGGGATTTTGAAGATTGGGACATCTGATCCAAAAACAATCTCATGGTTTGTCAAGAAGCTATTATCCCTACCTTACTTTACAGAGCTGATACGTGGACAACATACAGGAGACACCTCAAGTCAGTGGAGAAGTACCATCAGTTCTGCTTGTGGAGGATCCTTTGAATCCAGTGGGAAGACAGATGCATCAACATTAGCATCCTCTTGCAAGCAAACATTACTAGCATTGAGGCGATGCATCAACTTTCTCCAGCATCAACTTCTCTTGGGCTGGCCGTGTCATCCAGATGTTTTACTCCAGATTCTGGAAGCAAGTTTTATTCTCCCAGCTCAATCAAGGTGTACGCTTAAGAGGAGGGTAGAAAAAGTACTTCATGAGTGTCCTCAAGGCCAATTTGAAAAAATATAACTTCAACATCAACTCATGTGAGCTTCTCACCCAGGACCACCCCAAGTGAGGGAAGTATCTGCTGCAAAATTTTAGTATTCTGAAACCTTACAACGACAACAGGAGATGGAAAAGTGGGAGTGGCAGAAAACAGCATATCATGGGCCAAATCAAGAACCCAGAGCCATCTACCTGTCATGGAAGCATGTGCCCAAGCTGCAGCAGAATCTGTTGATCCTCGATTGGCCTTGCCAGCCATCTTTGGACCCACAGATAAGACAGTCATGGAAGACGTAGACAACATACAGTAACATCTTTGACTGTGAGTGATTGCCTATGATGATGGCTGGTATCTAATTTTAGGAACTCAACTGAGTAGTAATTAGGAAAGTCAAGATAAAGAAGAATCTAAAACATGGCTAATGCCTATCTGGGATGATGTGTTGGTGTATATACAGACATTGCATTTCATAAATTGTTTCTATTTTACTAAATCAAGTCTTAGTGTATTTGCAAATGCATAGTAAAATAAGTATTATGTAATGCTAATGTTTATAATGTTCTTTGTGTATTTATATTGAACAGTCATTAGCTAAGGGAGTTCAGAAAACTAAAATTGATTTGTTACATTCATATTACCTATTGTTGTTTTATTTTTTCCCTGAATTTTGTTCAAATTAATCAATTAAAAGCACAGCTGTTCAATTAAACCTAAATTTTTTTCCCATAGCTACAGCTGTTTTGAAGCCATGTTGTTCGGAATTTAACATATCTAGTAATGCTTCCCTCTCAGAAGAAATTAAATTAATGACTCTCTGCTAAATTATTTTTCATTGATAAATTAAAAGAAATTAGAAGAAAACTATAAGGAGACTTATAATGTCTGCTACATTTATTAATTAGAATTATAGACTAGCCCAGAAAGAAAAGATAGCAAAATGGAAAATTCACTCAGAATTTTGATCTACTGGTATGTTTTGGCTGTTTAGGCAAAACAGGGCAGTTACTATTAAAAAGTTGCTATTAAAAAGTCAAATCTACTAGTGTTTACTAAATTGAGACCTTGATACATCTCAGATCTTCTGTTTAATTTGAAGTAGCTGTTGCATCCCATATATGATGCCTAAAAACTGTTAACCATTGGCTTTTTACTCATGGCCATTGTTTTCTGATACTATGTGGAGAAAGGTGAAATACTTGCTGACAAGTGTCATATTAGACCTACCTAAGCCATCACAGCTGCCTAAACAGGATCTTTTGAATAGCTTTACTACTTGTGCAAAATCATGACTAACGAAAGGAGG
Source organism: Alligator sinensis (assembly GCF_000455745.1). NCBI lineage: Eukaryota > Metazoa > Chordata > Crocodylia > Alligatoridae > Alligator > Alligator sinensis. The sequence goes on from NW_005841866.1 coordinate 1,053,309, forward strand.
TCATACTAAAAAACCCAAAGATTTCTGTAAGCTGTTTTTTATCAACCATTTTCTAAGCAAATCTTGTTTTACTGTATTCTTTTTAATTGTCTTGGCAGTTGTTTAATATCAGTTTTAATATACTTATTTCACAGATTAAAATACTTCTCTGGTGATTTTAATTCTGTTGAACTATGTTAATAGGTAAAATCCAGGCCCCACTGAAATAAAGGGTAAACCTATTGCCTTTGATGGATTCTGGCCTATTGTGCTAGGCACTGTATGATGCTCCTTGCCCTAAAGGGTTTATAAGTATGGCGATCTGCCTTATATATGCAGCAAGCAAGTAAAGACTCTAAGTGAAGTGACTGACATCATTCATTGTTTTTCTAAGAACCAAATCCTACCCTGTAGACATTGCTTATAGTGGAGTAGCTCCTCAGCTGGTTCTGCACTGAACTTAATGGAATGATGCTGATTTACTCCAGCTGAGGATATGGCCGTTGGGGGTGTGGGGTTTAAAAGCCATGTCTACAGTCTACAAAGTAAATTTACCGTACTAGAGAGTGGTACCCTCAAACATGCATTCTCCTCCAAGGAGGTTGCTGGCTAAACCAGAATCAGTAAAGCTGTGTCTGCAGAGTGCTTCAGGAAGGTAGGTTAGCTTGGTGAGTTACAATTAGTTCCCTATTCTAATTAACCAACTCTCAGGCTGCGTGGAAGCAGCTACACTGCTTCAGGTTGAGGAAGCTGCTGTTGAAGACACTGCTGCTGGGCATAGTAAGGTTGCCACATAGACCCAAAGAATCAAAATTAATTACATTTAATTAAAAGTGCCTATCTTTTCAAATATTATGGAGCATTTGGGGCCATCAACTGAAGTTAAAGTGCCCCTGCTCTGTTCACAGCAAGAGAGATCATAAATAAGCGTAGGAAGAAACTTTAAGGTTATAAGCAATCTCACAGATATTAATATGACTCAGCATCAGTGTAAAGTTATGGTGTAATCCTGTGGTTTGCTGAAATAGGGCCTTAGAAAAGGAGATGTGATGCTGGGGAAAAGGAGGTCACAAGTGTAGTCCCTGAAATGGTTATTTTTCTTTAACTAAAATTAAACTTTTTGCACAGCTGAGATTTTGTTTCATATAGTGCATTGTATGTTAATAAATATTGAATATGTGGAGAAGGATGACATGACAAATGTTGGTATGTGATTTATACTTCAAAGGCTAATTGCAGAAGTAATTTATACAACTTGACCCTGCTGAAGTCAACTACAAACCATCTAATATTTTTTTAAATGATTGAATCATAAGTAGTAACAACCAGCTTTCCATATTCATTGTGTCTTTCAAACAGTAGTTACTCTGATCTTCCCTATTTTTCTGTTGCTATTAAATAAATATTATACCCATTTAACAGAAAGGCAAATAGAATAATTGGGTGTCCGTGACTGAGGCATTTTCTAAAACTGAAAAGAGTTTGATAGAATTGTAATCAGGTTTTTGTTTTCTTTAGGAATCTGGAAAAATGTATTTAGTATGCTTGAACATATATGTATTCCTAGACACTTAAAACTTAAAAAATACACAGAATATTCAGTCCCATCTATCTAGATGCTCTGTGGATCTACACCATGTTTTAACCAGCTTGGTTGAACATAAAGCATAGAGTGCATATGCTGTGTTCAAACCCGAGTGTTAAACAGCGAAAGTGTGAAAGTGACTTGGGGTCTCTGTTCAAGGACCTCAAGTTAGTTACCATCCAGTGGCTGCTCACACCCTTTGCATTCTGAAAAAAACATCTTTTGGGATAACCAAAAGAATAAAAAAAAAAAAGGCATTCAGTAGTGGGAGAAAGCCATTTGACCATTGACAATATAACCTATGTTCTATTTGCCTTCAAGAGGTCTGATCAGAGGTTTTGACAGTCGCCATCTTGGAAGTGCTATTGGTTTTGACAGATGGGATTTTACAGCTCTCCTGGGATCCTGCAAAATGCTGTACTTGGCCCTGAGGGAATGCCTTACTGCTCAAGTAACTGAACTCCATGTAGAAATATACTGTTGCACTTTTATGTGGATGCCTGATAATATAAAATTAAGTTTATAGCACACCAAAAAAAAGTTACAATATAAAGTGGGACCAGGCACATTCTCTTTTTTCCTAATTAAATATAGTAGAAACAAATTAAAGTAGTGGCTTAGGTAGTAGACAACATTCTAAAAAATACTTAAAAGATTTATACCCAATTTGACAAGTTTGTTTTTAAATTCACAGTTTTTATAATCATTAGTGTAAGCTTAAACCCTGAATCTACATGGCAAGTCGTGTATCCAACTTGTGTGCATGAAAGCTTATATTTTGATACTTGGGGCTGTTCATTCACCCTGGAAATACCTGAATATCTGTATATACAAAGACAGTTTTTCCATTTCTCAGCTAAAATTATATTATCCTTGTCTTTTTAAACGTATTATTTTAACTTTATTAATTCACAAGTGTCACTTCATTGCAGCCAGACTCCTGTGCATTCTGTTGCATTATAGTTTTCTGAAAATTATACCAGATAACATATGTGAACTGATTTTTGGCTGGGCCTCAAACCATACTTTATGCTTGTAGATGCAATTTTGTGTGTGTAAAATACTGTCCTGAGCTGCAAAAAACTGAGACAAGTGTTTGTGGGTAGACTTGCTACTTAATTTGTAGTTGTAAACAGTGAGATTTTCATCCTTCACAGTGTTTACACTTATAGCCTAACAGACTTTAGTGGAGTTTCTCCTAACACGAAAGTAGTTTTGGTAACTAGATGTCTAATTACTAACATTGGTGCCCACAGTTTATCTAGAACACAAAAATGAATGCCTGAAATTGTATTCGCAGAACAGAAGCTATCTTTAAAGAATGAGCAAAAAATTAAATTCATGTTACTTGTGATGTAAAATAACACAGAGTGATGCATAAATATTATAGAACAATTTTTTACATTTTTTTGAAAGGAGTCATTCATTAAATTAATGCATGACAATGTTTACATTGTAAAATAGATTTTGGGTTTAAGAAAATACAATATTAGGTTGTATTCTGAAATATGTAATATCCCAGAATAGGTAAATGTTGCTTGTAGAGCTGTGTAAACAATTGATTTTTTTTTTTTTATTCATTGACAATTTTTTTCAGTATTTCAGAACTGATAAACTTAAAAATTGCAATAAAATACTGAAAGTTTTGTTTAGGTTCAAGTCTTTTTAAGTCTTTTTAAGTTTTCCCCCTGGAATAAAATGAAAGGTAATGTTGGAAAAAAAAAAACAATGCCCCCAAAAAACTCAGCTTCAAATTGGTAAATCAAATTATTTTGTTTTGCAAATGGCAAAAAGAAAAATAAATTTTGACTTAAAAAAACCCCCCACATTTTTTCTGGGGGAAAGGGAATGGCTTTCAGATGGAAATTCCACTTAAGTTTTAACAATCTCTAAGTGCAGTTATAATTTTTTGTATACATGTACCAGAAACCTGCCAATGATTCTTAACTCACAGTATATATCTAGGATAAAGTCCACTGAAGAACATGGGTATGATCCTGCAATATTCAAGTTGATGATAATTGTTTGGTTGATTTCAGTGGGCACTGGGTCAACTCCAATGCTTTCATCCTGTGCAAGTAAGAAAAGAATCAAGTCCTCGCTCTCGCTGTGTGTGTGTGTGTGTGTGTGTGTGTGTGTGTGTGTGTGTGTGTTTTGTAGGAATAATATATTTTTTAAAATTCTGTATAGTAAGCCTGGTTCTCCAGGACCTAATCTCTGATCTGTTTAAACAAAATACATAGTGAGTATAAATGGTAACTTTTTTTGCTTGGTGAATATCTTACAGCCACTTTGACTCATTTGAAAACCATGCAAAGTGAAAGTCACTGGAAAATTGAACTTCAAAGTTGTCTTCTAAGAATTGTATATGTTATATCAGCTTTGGTCCTAGTATATCTTAAAAAATACTAAGCAGTTGTGGATATAGTTGTCCTATGTTTCTGGAATTGTTGTGATATCTGCATATATACTAAATGGTATGTGTTTTAACAAATCTGTGTGCTTGTCAGTCATGATTTCCTTAACATCTTGATATCTGTCTTGAATAGTATTTCACTTTTTTCCCAAAGGGAAGCCTTTATTTTGTCGTGTGTGTATTGTAAATGACTAAATTCTATGACACACAATTTGAAGCAAAGGAGTATATCTTTATATTCTCAGCAACACGTTATTCAGTTAGAGACTCAACAGTTCACATATTCCAGGTAGATAAAAAATCTGCAGCAGGTACTTTCACAAGCATTTGCTGAGGTGAAGTCTAACATCATAGCTAGGTATCTGCACATCTGTTAAACGGCTGTCATAAAAAAAATTGAAAACATTCAGGTGTAGAAAATTATTCAAATTATGTAAATATTCAGTTGTTTTATATAAAAATAAGAAGATGCCACCTTGTGGTTGGAAAGCTACTTTAGTGTATGCATCCAGCATACTTCATTGACTAGGATACATAACTGAAAGCAAATCTATTCTTTTTATTTAATGACTATTTCACAAGTAGGTAAGTGTTATTTAAGAGACTCAGTTCTACCCTCCCCCACACACACTTTCCCCCTTCATGTGCAGAAGAACATTGAATCAAAAAGTGAATATTTTCAAAGCTAAACAATTACGAAGTAAGTAAAGAAAATGTGATCGTGTGTGGTGTTTTCATAGAATAAAACTTTCTTTTCACTTTTTAGTTCAGAATTATTGTGTCACATAGAATTTAGATAGCACAGAACAATGATATTTGCAATTTTATATTAATCACTTTAAGTAGTAATTATTTACTTTGCACCCAAAATTCATTTATTAGATAACTAAGATTTAAAATGGTTGATCAGGCAACAAGTATAAATGATTCCTACATATAAGGATATTGAATGCCTATATTACTGTGCCATTTTATATTTACTGATGGCATACAGGTTTTGTCTGTATATTGAACATATTCTAACTTCTATACCGTTTACTCAAGTAAATTGTATACCAAAGCAAAAAAAAAAAAAGATCTCTCCACCTTTCATTACATGCTTAATCTATGAAAACCTCACTTTATCTTTTTTATTGTGGTGATGCTTTTATTGAGTGATCAGGGTTAAAAGACAATTGAAGAAATCTTTTACCAGTAACACATGAGTACCACTACAGTACAACTGCTATCCTGCAACAATATTTGCTTGTTATGGTGTACATTATTGCTTTATCTTTTTGTTCTCTATGTTTATGTGGACAGATTACTATAATAGTAACTAAGAACTGAAAATGGCAGGTTCTACATTTTGTTAAAATGTTTTTCCCCCCTAAAATTTTGCGTGCAAAGGGTCAAATTGTAGTTATTATACACAGCATCTGGATAGACACAATTTTAAGACACAATGTTTGTGGATTACCTCCCCCATTTGAAAGGGATCAAATTGATTTTCTTCTGGTGCAACTGATCGCACTGCATCAGGTAATATTTGACTTGATCATGGGGACAATTTTTCCATAATGATTCATTCACAATCTATTTCTTCTTGCTTTAATGATGCCACTAGCCCAGAGTGGTATGATCAATATCTTTATTAAAAATAGGGAGGAACATTATAAGGCCACCACTTGAGGCCTGATCTTTCTCCCAGAAAGCTAATGGCAAAACTTATCAACTTCAGTGATGCAATAGTGAGGTGTTTAAAATAATATTGGATATTGAAGAGTAAAAGCTGGAGGTTCAGATATGTCACAAATGGGTAGTAAAAGAAGAGGAGAGCATTGGGAACCACCAGGAAGCAAGGTAATGCTAAACAGGACTTGAATAGGTAGGCTTAATATTTTCCTCCACTTTATCTCAAAGTCTTAAAGACTCTGTAGTTCAACTGCAGCAATTTACATCAAAAAATTGCCCCATGTATTTCAATCAAAACTAATTAAAGTACCATAAACGGTACGCTCAGCCATTCCTCCACCCAGTCTACTAGCACATAGCTTGCTTTAAGCTGCATAATCATAGACTGGAAGCAGCATGTGCAGACATTGCTGGTGCTGGGAGCTGCTCTAGGAACCCAATGTAACCCTGAGTGGGGAGAGGGGCGGGCAGGATTGAGTGAGGGAGGGGTGCTAGTGGGTCCACAGGAGGGTTTGGTGGGATCAGTAGGGCTGCCATATCTGCAGGGAGGAAGGAGTTGTCCACCAAGTAGGTAAGAGTAACAGGGAGCTAAAAATAGCCCAGTCATGGAGGGGTGGTAGGAAGACCACAGCTCCAGGGCTGGGGCAAGTGGCTAGGGTTTCTCAGACCCAGGGCCATATTCCAAATGTGTATAGACATTCACCAGATTGGGCTAACCCATTCTTGATCTAAGTTAGCACACTTCCGGTTAACTAATTTAGATTGGGTCTGCCATTGTGTTGCCCAATTAACCTCCCCAGACATCTGCACAGATTAGCATTTAGATCAGCCTAACCCTAGGCTGATTTAAATGTAACATCTGCACATACTCAAAGTAAAGTTTTAAAGGGAAAAAAAAGTTTGAAAGGCTTAAATGAAGCAGAGGTTTTGGCTTATGATTCAGGCGCAGGACTGGAAGCTTGGAACTACTAAATTCCAAAACTTGGGTCTTACTGGACATGTCTACACATGCACTTTAATGTGCTTTTGCCTATTTTAATGGCCATTAAAGCATCATTTTTGCTAATGCACATTAAAACAGGCTAATGCATCTTTTTCTAGTACCTCACAATGGAGTTACTAAATTTAATGCACATTAGCCAAAGTGCATTAATGAACATGTAGATGAGCCTACTGTGAACTTCTTTGCAGTTACTTTCCTGCACAAGTAATCCTACTGTTAATACTACCTGCGTAGGATGGCCAGAATTCAAGAAGCCATTTCATTATATGTTTTATGTCCTACTGATGTCCACGGGATTTAAGCAAATGCTTAAGTACTTTATGAACTAGATTTGCTTTCCACAACTGGAGCATAAGGTTTGAACTACTCACTGTCAGTATGGTAAAGTCTCTCTCTCAATCTTGTTGTTTTCTTTCCCCTAATTTAAACAGTGAAGCTGAGACTCATTTTTTCTATTTTTGCTATTGTCAGAACTGGTTGGAAAATGGAAAACATTTTTTGTGGAAAATTTCTGACCGGTTCTAATTATTACTATTAATTTATCATTGAAGCATTTTAAAACAGAATTTATTTGGAAGGTATGACCTGTTCTTTAAAAGTGGGGGAAAATACTTATTTTTAATCACCTTCATCTCAAGAGCTATAATTGAGGTTAGGAAGTTACACTGGATTAACAGGTTAGTGATATTTTTCAATATGGAAAAAAAATGCAGCAAATTTCTTAGTAAAGTTTTTATGAGTGCTCAACCTTTGAACACAAATATAAAACCAACTGTTTTAAGTTAGGGCCATAAGCTTCACATTTAGGAATTAATCATAAGATGTTTTGGTGATAAAATCTTTCTCATTTGAAAATGTAATTTATTAACCAGCATAATATCTGTTTCAGGGCATTATTCAAACTCTAATAAAGATTTCCTTAGTATTATAATGAAATGCAAATATTGGGCTCCATGCAGAAGGGGAAGACATGCTCTTTGTTAACGTGTACTACCCTTTGCTATTACCCTCTTGTCTGGGGAATACAGAATGACCAGGGAATGTGGCCTGACATCTGCTGGAGAAAAAGGGTGAGTAGCTGCTGATTCTAACTTATTTGCAGCAGGGTTTTCATTTTTGTTATGCTGCCATTGGCCATGTCTTGGTAACTACCACCATGTAACATATCTTTGTGTGTATAAATAATGTGGTGTTGAAAATATGCTGTCAATAGAGCAGTAACTTATTATGGTTTTTTTGTACTCTTCTGAGAACAGAAAGTAGGTGTGTTTTCTTCATGGAGTTCAGTTCCTTTATAAGACAATAAAGTAACTAAAGGAGGATGCAAAGTGACAATCTATTGCTACCTTTCTTGTTTGTGCATCTTTCCATCATGAGAGACTCCTATCCGTAGACTAACTACTGTGATAAATAATGTCTTTATATAAGGTCTGACTAAAGATACCCAAATAAATTAGAGCCTTTGGGATCAGTCTGTGTATTTATTTTTCTGTGACAGATCCAGGAGAAGGTAGTGAAGTACTAAAGATCAATATAAACAAGTACTTAGACTGGGGGGTGTAAAAAGAAAAATCTGCAATCCACAGTGCATCTCTCTTTCTCTCCCTCTCGCTCCCCCTTTCAAATGTGTAAGAAATAATTTAATTTGACTCTGAAGTGTTAATTTTTGGAAGCCCTGTGCAAAAGGCAGAGATACTTACGTTGCAACACTCAAACATTTATCCTGAGTATTATTGTGCTAGATCTGTAATTATTTTCATTTATGAAATTCTAAATTCTGTTTTAAATATTGAGTATTTTTGGTGAAGTGACAGCTTGTGCTAGCTTTAGGATATGCCTGCTTGATAATTATTCATGAGAAGAACAGCTGAAAACAAAATAGTTATACACCTTGGCAAGTTACTGTGATTTTAATTCTGTGAAATTTCCCTATGGCCATGTGACTTTATTCTAAAGCTCTCTAACAGTGCAGATGTCCGGAACGTTGTAGCTGTTGCAAATGTTATTCCTGTATTCAAAGTTTTGAACTGCTAGTGGTTCAGAGAAAACACGAGGGGAGAGATTGATTATAGAGTACATGTGTTAAGCATTTGTCATATATATTTTGTTGTATGTGCGGGTATCGTATACTACAAGAACATATATTAGACATGTCATACAACAATATACCTCGGTGTACTCAAGACACACAATGGAATTTACAGTACTTGATAGAACGTATAACTTAAATGTGCTAAATATTTTAAATGCTGTTTAAATTACTGTACAATAACATCAGCAGTGACATTTTTAGAAGAATCAAAGCTAATTCCTATGAGACACGGGATGAAGAATTGAAATGCTGCAGATTTATCATGCTCTCAAAAATTCAGCTAAAAATCAAACATTTCTCCTTTCTCCTTTCCTTTTTCTTCTCCATATGGCTCCTGAAACATCCTTCCATTTAAATAGATTTTAAAGCTACTTCCTTATAGTTCCTAGAGCATTCATTGCTTTTGAGAAAAACATTTTAGCATGTGCTATTTTTGTTATTCTAATTAGAAAAAAAAAACAGCTGGTCCTGTGCAGCTTAGACTGTAGTCTTTTTCAACACATTGTTCAGATTTTTTCTCTTCTTCTGTCAAGCTACAGGCTACCACCTCTTCTCATCCCACACAAATCAACCCCCAAAACACCTGCACACAAACCTTAAATATCAACCACATCTGCCATGGTACAAAAAGAAAACACTTGATTGGTTACAGGACACATAAATCAAATTATAATAGGAATCACCATAATTGAAAACCATACCAGGTTAAAATGACCACTAGACCAGGTTTTCAGTCAGTTGCATGCAGGTAATTCTGTTTCTTTCTCATGTATTCTTTTTTGCGCACACACAACAACTCTATTAAAGCAAACAAAAAAAGAAAAAGCTTCCCACCCTCACTTATAATTTTGATATCTGTAAATATATGTGCCCACAGATAATCATTGAAGCTGATCAAAGTCACACTCTGTTGCTATGGTAATGAATCCCCATTTTGTTTACGGATGGGTATGTATCACATGACAAGAAATGATGTCAGGTAGAAAGCTGAGATAAATTAAACTTGTGGTCTGAAGTTATTAACATATGTAGTATGTGTGTGGGGAGAGGAAGTGTTTTTAACTATTGGAAAATGATCCAGACTTTATTAAGGAATAATTTTACTTTTAAAATTTCAACAATGAAACCCTCATGCTGACAACCAAATTTACAGATCAATTCCCTACACAGTTGTATGTAAAAACTGTAAAATGCATTGAGGTCTTAGAGGTGTGCCCAAATCAATATAGTTGTTCTTTCACCCTATTTTATCTTCGTGGCCATTGTTCTATCTACTCCACTATTCAATTTGTGCAAGTAATCTATAATCTCCAAGCAGCCTTTTAAGTCTCTATGTGTATTTTTTGTTTCAATGGAATAGAAGTTGGTCTGTTTTATAAAAAAACAAATTAAATACATTCATTTATAGTTACTAATTACACTAATATTCATATAAATGGTAAAAAAGTCATATAATTAATATACATTTTGAAACAAATGATAACTTACATTTTAATGTATTCTAAACATTTAAATTGCAAAAAATACGGTATTGACACAAAGATGTTTCTTAATTGCAGCTTATTTTGTTTATGCAATGTTCTGTTTGTGCAATAGATTGTCTTCTCTGGGTGACAGAATCAGATACAGGTAAACTCAGGGGAAATCCAAAACATCTACATAAACAACTTAAAAAAAAAAACCCTTAAAATTTCTTTTTGTACAAATTTTGGACTTGTTAGATGTATTCAATTTCAGTTTTTACCTGCGCACATTAGTTATTTTTGTATGAGGAGAAAAAGAATTAACAGAAACTATAATCAAAAGATTTATTTTAATAAGAAGCAATGGGTATCTCTCATACGTAAATACATGATTGACTTAAAATATGCACTAAATAGAATGTAAATGCTTCCCAGCCAATCAAAATTTACTTTTCTTTGTCTTGCAACCCTACGTATCCTTCCTACTACAGTGTCTCTCAATGGGCCTAATTTCATTAAGGTTCATTAAAGTCAGCGGAGAGAGACCCATGGATTACAGCAAGTTTTAGATTAGAATCATAGCCTGCATGATAGTAGCCATTTAACCAAAGAAAACAAAAGAAAACAAGCAAACCAAACAACAAAGATGCAAGAAGTTGAATTTGCATTGTCCCTGATCTATAAGCACACAACGCATGATTAGTGGATTAAATAATGACTTGCGTAATTGAATTTGTAAGAAAAATAGGTAGAAGGGGAAGGCATCAGTCATTAGTGAGGGCAATACAAATTACCGTGTGTGGAAAACATCTTAACTTGCACATGGTGGCAATGACTTCTGAAGGAGGGGATTGTGATGTACACTACAGATGGGAGAACCAGTGGCAGGTATAAGCAATGAAAGTTGTTCATTTGTTAATAAACTCCAAAGATTTTTTTATTATTATTTTTATTGGATTGTTGAAGCACATGGCTATGCAGAAAACTAAACTAAGAACATTGTCCCATCTCTGAAAGAACAGACAGATTATTTGAAATATATATAAATTAGGTATGATACAGCAGTATGTAATACATTGGTATTGCCTTATGCTTATATGCTCATTATTGAAAATGGTACCAATACTGAATTCATAAGTCTTAAGGCCATAGATGATTTGTCCATTTCTTTAGAAATGAAATAACTTTAATTCACTGTGCCAGATGGCAGTGCACCACCTACCACCTAGCAATAGATATGTAATTGAGGGCAGAATTTGACCCTTTGATTCTCTAAATCACACATGATCCTTACAGAGGAGCTCAGATCTTTAGAACTTATATGATTGCCAGCTCGCCATCCACACGCTTCCTTTGTCATATTATTTTTTTTAGAGTCTGACACTCTAATGAAAGCAATACAAAAGGCTGCCAGAGCCAGCTCAGAATGCCCAATTTGCTTTGACTGCCATTTTATACAGCAAAAGTGTGTTCCTTTATTTGTATCAATATTAGGATGAACTTAGAATGTAAACTATTCTGGAGAGAGACTACATCTTTATTTTTCTGCAAAGTGCCAAGCACATTTATGGCACTATATAAATGATAAATAGTAATATTGGGGTGGGGAAATGGATGTCTTGTTGAAGGTGGCCTAATAGAGGTCTTCTGGCTTTGTGGATTATTTGATTTCAGCATCGTACAATTTGAAGCCTGTACTAAGCAATGAGATTTCAGAAAATCTTGTGTGTGGAAAGCTGAACACAAAAACCCAGTTCCTTTGGCCCAAGCATCCAGAATAACCCTTAGTATATCTGGTCATACTTATTATCTGATCTTTACAATGAGGAGAGATAGGTTAATGAAGCAGCACACTTTCAGGAAGCTGTTTTGAAAATCTTGGAATTTTTTTTTCCTTATCTTTATCTGCCACAAACTTTTTGTGTCCCTCATCTGACATGCTCAGGGAGAATGAGAGCATTACAGTGCGCTTGTCAAATGTTAACCCAATAAAGAAAAAGGCTCAGAGATTCATTTTGTTCCCTGGAGAGTGACTGTATTATTCAGAGGTGCCCTGTGCTAGGTCAAGAGGCAAAGATGCTTCATCAACCACACCTAGGAAAGATGAGTAAGAACCTCCCTCCAAAAGGCTTAGACCTGTTGAACATCTTTTTCATCATTAGAACATACAATGCATTGCAGCTTCTCAGATTAATCATCCCTTCCTATGAGTAGAATTTCCTTTTGTTAAGACCCTAGGGAGGTTAAATTTTTCAAAATCAGTTTTGAAATATCTGCTGGAGGGGGCTGACAGTTTTTTATTTCCTGAAGAACCTAATTCAAGGAAGCAAACCTCCAAGTTTAAACTTAAAACCAGAGGCAACCAGGACTACAACTCAGAGGAAAGAAAAGATAACCTGGTTTAGAAATTCTGTGAAGGTTCTGCCTTCTTTTTAGTACTAGAGAAATTTGTTAGCCTTGTTTGCTGCCCCAAACATCTTTGAGATTATTAAATATCAAATTTAGCATTGGCAAAATATATATTAAAAAGTAACCTTCAGATATTGTTTTAGTTAGACAATGTGAGAGAGGGATTCTTTGAAAAGAAAACAGTTTCTAATAGAAGCAATTGATGTTTGGTTTTTATATAAGAACTTGACAATATGCACAGTTATTGAGCCCTGAAGGATTTCTTCTGAGAACTTGAAGTCCAAAGTTATTGTTTTATGTGGATTATATCTTCAGTGTTGCCACTTAAGTCAGAAAAATGTATTTTAAATATTATTTCTTTACATATGTAATAATACAGCTCAGAGTTTAAGATGATGTCCAAAATAAAATCTTTCAAAGTTTCTTTAAAAAACAAAACAACAACAAAAACAAAATAATTCCCCTCCTTTCCGTCCCCTAAGATAATTTAGACTGTGTAAAGAAGTTGCATACCCAAGGTAAGAACATATGTGCAGTACAAAGCTATACCTCATTTTGATTAGTGGATTTATTTGCTTCCCTTTTCTACTAATTCTGTCCATTGCTCTTCCTCAAACAGAAATACAGTGTGGCAGATTCATCAGAGGTCATTATTTACTGATTCTATATATTGTTTTCATAATGTTTGAACTCAGCAATTCATGAACTGATTATTGAGTTTTAGCAAGTGGTTAATGAATCACTGATGCTGGCTCAGTGAGAAACAGACTCCACATGTTTCTGCAATTCTGCAGGTTTCTTCTGGATTTCACTACTATTTTAGTAAATTTAAGCTGGCTGTTTCCTCCCCATGTTCATCTTGGAGGGTTTAGTATGAGAGCCTATTTGAAGCCAATGTCATTTAAAGCCAATAATAATTTGAATTTTTCTTGAAGTGCTTTTCACTATCTTGGTGAATTTGGGCAATTTTGGGGATGTTTCAGGTTAATGAGAAACCAGTAATATTTGTAAGTATTTGAAAGTCAATTATAGAACTTCAGAATAACAAATTTATGCAATCAATTAAAGAGGAAGGAAAACCTCCCTATAAAAGGTGGTACATGGTGACATACATGTTGCTTATCAAATATAAAGCAGTTATTCACACTGATGCATGAAATGGTACTATAGTTACAGTTCTGATTTAACAGTAGGATAACCTTGTGAAGAGCCTACAAAATACTCTTTGTTCTTTCCTAGTCTTACTGGCTTCAGGACTTGCATAGACATGACCCTACAGAGGTACTGGGACACCCTAGAAAGTGGGTTTGAACTCAAGGGTTTATGCCTAGTAAGAAGGTTTAAATCACCTTATCAGCCTTCAGGAGCTGAAATCTCAAGAATGGACTTAGTTTTCTGTTAAAAAAAAAAAAAGGAAGAAGAGAATCTTGCTCATTTTTACTTGTATATAATACCCACTGAAGTTCAAGGATTTTTGTAAGGTGAACATTATTTGACCCACTATCAAACTTTCAAATTTCAAATGCCTATCGCAGCAATACTTCATGGAATTTCAAATGTGACGTAGTATATTCCCTTGTTTGCAGTTCTTATGAATAGTAATTGCAGTACATTTTTAGATTTTCCAGAGAAGGCAGTTCTGGTTTTGTTTTGGTGTTTAAGCCAAAATGGCCCATCTTTACTCTGCAAGTAGAAGTGGCCAGAAAACAAGGCTGTCTTCCATGAAAAAATATGATATAAACCAATAGCAATAATATAACCCGGGGGAGGTGAGGGCTAGGATGAAGGAGGGAAGGCAATGTGCAGGGTGCCAGCCCCAGGTGTTGAGTGTATTGTGGTGTTAGAATCACACTTCCTTTCCCCATCCCTAAGAGTCTTTGCCATGGCAAAGGCAGCCCTGTACTGCCCAACCATAGTAACTGGGCAACACAGCCCCATGCCTAGCAGTGTGTTGCGTGGGGCAACACAGTGGAGTTCTCTTGGGGAGTTTGTCACAGCAGACACAAATCTGCACATAACAGAGTACCTGGGAGTGGGGAGGGTTTAACTGGGCACCAGGCATGGCTCTTGGGAAGCCCATGCCAGGGGTCTGCTGTTGCCTGAGCTGCTGCTGCTGCAGCAGTGGCAGCAGTATCAGCTACATTCTGTGCACGGACAGCTTGGGCAGATGAGACTTCCTTTCCCTTCTTCCTACCTTCCCCCCACCTCCCACCCCTGGTGCTGAATGAGCTTCCAACTTCTCTGCCAAATAGGTCTGTATTTGTTGAAATGTTACATATAAATATTTCCCTTTTCAGATACTGTTCTAAATCAAATCTCTAAGCATTGAGAATGGAACTCTTTTTTTGGTGAAAATTGAAACATTTCAATTTGGTAATGATGCTGTAATGTCTCTGTGGGAATTGTGGTCATTCTCTTTAGTAGGTTTTGGTAGCTGTAATTACATCTCCCATGATGTACCGTGTTGTTTTCCATAGGGTGGAGGGACAGATGTGGGAGATGGGAACCTAGTTGGAACACCAGACTCATGAGGAAACTAAGCTACAATTCTGCTGATGTACAGAGGCTGGAGAGCCAAATTTGTTTTTAAGGGGATTTTGCCAAAAAAAAGTGAAAATAAATGCTTATTATGAAAAGAGTTGAAACCCCATTATTTACTGCTTTACCACTATTTTGAGAAACTTCTAGTTCGATAAATTAAACCAGCTCTCCTTGCAAGTCGCATGATCAGTTCTCCAATAGGAACTTCTTCAAACTTCATCAAGTGTGCAACTATGTGGTTCTTCCTATAGTCCAGCACTGAGTTACTTGCACAGAGCATCCTTTTAACTGTACATCTGCCCCAGAAGATGTGCGCTGTGAAATGGTGATGTAGTAGAATCTTCTTCCTAGTTCTTCTCAGGAAGTGAGGAATGATTATGTATCACTCTAAGCCCAAACTAAGAAAAAGGAAAAAAAAACTGATCTTGCATCTTAAAGCACCCTTATTTCCCAATGGAGGCAATAAAGAATATCCCCAGATAGAACTAAATATGCTTCTTCTTTGGACATAGACTTGATGAACTTGATTTTTTCCATCAAGCCTAACAAAGTCAGTGCTCCTTCTGAGACTGTCTGCTGAATATGGAACTTAGCTTTCATTAATAAGATTTGATTGGAATTCTCATAGGTAATGTCTCCAGAAGACTAATTCTAAGTAGGTGAGAGATGTGAAAGCAGTGGTAGGTGTTTTACACCAGATTGGAGTATTACTGGATATAAAATTTAATGAAAAAACTGCATATTTAAAGAAAATGAGAAACCTGGTGTTTAAAAGAATGCATCACCACCTTTGCTATTATAACAGGTTTGTTAAAACCAAGTTTTAATTGTGGTATACCTGCATCTTCCATGACAAAGGATTTAAAATCATTGTAGAGAGAGTATCAGTGAAATAGTTGAGGTAGCTGCCAGATGCATAAGGTTAATTTTTCAGGGAGCTTTGATCCTGTTGAGGAGTTTAGCTGAAGTATTTGAACAATCCCGCTTAAGAGCAGAATTTCTTAAGAATAATAAGATACAAAAGCTGTCAAATGTGGTCCCATTACATTATGCTGCAAACTCAGGCACAATATTGTACTGCAACTTCTCATGAACCATAGGACCAGACTGCATAACAAAGATTAACAACAAAAAAGTCTGACCAGAAGCAATTAGACTGAAGTTGAATAGGACTAACGCTTGTAGAGCTTCGGGGACAGATCCTCTACTAGTATAAGTAGGTCAGTGGAACTATGGTTGTTTACACCAAATGAGGATCTGCTTCTGGGTGCTTGTGTTGGCTCAGAGAAGTTTGTCCTAAGAACAATTTGCTGCAGCTTTCTAATTAAATATAAACTGGTAGTTTTGTTTTTTGCCAGGTATTTAGTACCTGCATCTGTTCCAAATGAATTCTGTAGGAATCAGTGTGTGTGTGTGTGTGTGTGTGTGTGTGTGTGTAGAATTTTACAAACAAAGAAAACAGTAATTTATTAACTCTCTTTGTCGTCCCTCTCTCTCTCTGTAATCTAAAACCGGAACTGCTTGCATCGCTTGCATGTAGAGCTTTCTGGCTGCTTGGAAGTTATGATAGCACAAATAAATGTGCATGGTCTATTGTGTCAGCATTCTCTTTTTTCTCTCTCTCTCTTCTGTCCAAGTTGGTCTGTGTATTTAAAGAGGTTAGCTATTAATATTACCTTTTTTACAGCTAAATTATCTGACTCCAGAATTGTTCACAGATTCTATTAAAGACCCCTATGGAGGACTGCTTCTTCAAACAGGCATTTTAATTCATCCGGGTACACTAAGGTGTTACCTTCCTTTCATTAATAAAATGGAAACTCATAAAGAAAACCAGATTATCCTGAATTTATGATCAAGTAATTTTGTTTCTCTTAGCTCTGGTAATAATTGTGGAACATTATTTCCGTTTCTTTTCCTTTCTTATTCATATACCTAGATGATCTTAATTTCTCATGTTTATTTATCTTTTTCCTCTTTTAATTTGACAGGAAAAGCTATCTAGGACCCCAGGAGGCAAGCACTGAGAGTTAAGAATTGGCCCTTTCCATCTCCAATTTAATGAAATAATAAGTAATTGGCTCATATTTACCTATGGTTTAGAAATTCTAGAGTATTCTTTTAGTCTTTATATCCTAGAATTTCTTACCTACAAATAGTCAGTAGTTGCCTGATTTGTACTTCATATTTGTTTTATAGTGCTTTTGGTGCCAGTACCTTCATAATGATTACTGTCTTTTTCATGATGGCTTAAATACTTTATTTTGCCTGCCTTTTTACAGGTTCCCATGAAATGATGCACTCTTCTCTCTCTCTTAAACAAAAGAGAGAGTTGTGTTGATTGTGGGGTTAGGTAGGTCTTTGACCTGTTAAATAAATTTGGTCAATTGACTGGTCAAGTATTGGTTAAAAAATATAAAATATTGCCAATAGGTCCAAATAATACACAGGAAAAGCACACCTTTTCAATTAAGAAATGTGTAGAAAAGCATAAAAATCACTTTTCTGTCAAGAAAAATACAAAAACATATGAAGTTTTGTTTTGTAAAATTGCTATAATCTTTGACTAGTAAAAAAAAAAAAATGCTGTCAGGTGACTGGTCAGTTGACAGTATTTGATTGGTCAGTAGACTGACAGGTTTGCCAACCCTAGTTGATTGTGTTTCTAATTCACTCAGCTGAGCTTTCAAATTGGTGTCTCTTGCTAACATATTAACAAAAAGAATTTTCAGTGGACATCATGCCAGTACCTCAGCCACAACAGGTGTATCACCACACATCTGTTGAAACACTTGTAACCAAATGAACTTACTCATAAAGGCTCTGGTCCTTTATGTGCAAATGTGTTTTCCCCGGAAAACCCTAGACACAAGTTGCTGATCATGCTAGGGAAGAGTCTTTTCTTTGGGCTACAAAGTTCTTGTGAAGCCTCTCTACAGAAATTACTTTAGTCTAATGACTACCTTCATCGTCAAAAATCACGTGCTAAATTGTTCTTCTTGGTTGCTTTGGTTAATCTTTCAGCAGTAGTTTATGCTTCTGAGGGCTTTGTTGCACATTACACTTAGGATGTATTAACTGCACTTAAAATATGAGCATCTGAACTTTCAAGTGAAGAAAACACATCATTGTACCATAACAAAGTTAGGACTTTTCCAGCAAGGAGTATCTCCAACTCCTATTACTTAACATATGTCAAGCTAACGTCCTCCTGCTACATGGAGGTAATGTGATCAGGAGACTCTGATGTGGTAGAGGGGCTGGGACTGACAAACAGCTCTGTTGCTCCCAGCTCTGGCACCCCATAGGTTCAAAGTTCTGGCATGATGCAGGGGCTAGGACCAACAAAATGCTGTTTGTCGCTCACAGTGCCCACCCACTGCACTGGAGCCCTGTGTGTCAGTTCCAGGCCCTACAGCACACTGCAGCGCACCCATCTTCAAGGGTTCTGGCACTTGGGATGTGTTTTACTTAGATCATAGTATGCATTGTCATGTTACTGCTCAGAAAACTTTCAAACTCTTACTAATGCTTACTATGGTGGAAATAAAACACATCCTAAGTATAATGTGTGGCAGGGCCCTTGGGACACAAATGTTTTTTTCCTTAGCTTCTTGCTGGACTGCTGAAGAGTAAGAATTTTGGTGTTCATTTTAAGTATACTATAGTTAGGGAGAGGCAACTGTACTAAACATCCAGTATATTTTTACTTCTAACCAACAAAAGGGTTGTAATCCATGAGATACAGCATGAGATATTAATAGACATAATATCACAAAAAAACAGGTTCTTGATCTCCACCCCATTTTCAAAGTAGGCTTATGTATTTCTCACATAAGCAAAATTTGAAAAAAAGCAATATTATAACTTTTTTTTTCTTTCAAATGGTAGGGTTTTCTTTAAAGGAAAAAATAATAATGTGTGTAGTTACTTGCACATTTGGTGCAAGTAACTACATTTAAATACTGGTTTTTGAAAGCATTGGTAAATTAGTGAAATGTGAAGTCATATTGCTGCTCCTTTAAAAAAATGCAAAAAATCTTGTTTGAACTATTTATATTGTTTTGACTACTCTCTAAGTTTTTTTTTCTGAAAGTATCTACAAAATCATAATTTATGCCTTGACTAGCACTTTCACACCCAGTCACAAAATATTTGCTTTAACACACCATCCATATTTTCTCTGACAAAATCCACAGCTCCTTTTACTCAGTTTACATACAGTCCCCATCTATTTGAGTTGATTGCGTGCTGCTGCATGTGTGTATGAAGGCCTAATGTGACTCAGTGAAAAATTGAACCTACAAAAGGCCAAATCTGGAACAACAGAAGTCAATGAAATTTCTCCATATTTGTTTTTGGTTGCACTATTGTGGAGTTTGATGTAATGGCTGCCTGCTAAGACACACTTAGAATAGCATGAAGTTCAATATATATTGCAGTGAAGTAATACGAAAGCTGCTTTCAACAGTAATCATACAATTTTATATCCACAAGCTCTCAATGAGTTAAAAATACATTTTCTTTATTTAAAAAAAAATCTTTCCTTTAATTAGTAGCATTCATTATTTTGTATAATCTTGTAGCTAAAAAGTAGTTTACAGAGATGGCCTAATCTTTCTTAATGTCTCTTTTGATACCATGGACATTTCACCTCCCTTTCTAAATGAAATCTTTCTTGCTTACTTTCTTAACCTGCTCAAGCATTGAAAGACAATAAACTACAGAATTCCTTAATTTAGAGTTGCTGAAGTTGCTGAACAGAAATATTTTCAATTTGATATTCTGGTAATATACAGGAAGCAATAGCATGAAAACTCAACAGGAACATTCTTATTTTGGCCTGTTTGAAATGTGCATTGAAGAGTTCATTCCCCGCCCCCCCCCCACTTAATAAATAAAATTTAAACAAAAGAAAGGAAAAACAGGTCCTCGAGGTGATAGATATTGTGAAACATCAAACTCTGAAAAAAATTGCCTTTGATGCAAGCATAGAAAACATTTCATCATGAATTTCAACATGCCACTGATGGATATTTTAGCCTCTCTGACTTTCATGGGGGTGAAGATAGAATCAGATATTAACCATCATTTAGAATAGTATAATAGTTATCATGGAATCTCAAGTGCTTTACAAAGATGATCAGTATTATTATCCCCATTTTATAGATGGGGAGTATGTGGAACAGAGCAGAGAAATGTCATGCCTGACATCTCTCAGCAGTTCCTCTGATGACAGAGGAATAGAATCCTCTAGCTGTTGGTCCTAGTCTCAGCATTGATCCAGTGTAAAGAAAAGTGCATTCACCCTTTCCTCAGTCTGTGTATGAATGATCATGTTCCATCACTTTTATAGAGGTAGAGTGAGACAAAAGGAGGAGATTCCCCAAAAGAAAAATAAACACTTGTTTTTGTTAAAAGATAACAGCCAAGATCACAAGGTGGTTGGAATGGCAGTTTTAAGGCGGCCAGTGATAACTGTTGCAAAGTTTAGAGCTTGGAAATGCCCCAAGGTGGCTCAGGTTGGGCTTATTTTAGTTTACATCTCTCTAATTCATTTTATCACAAGCATATTATGAGTTAATTCCATATTTTTACATTTACAAGTCTATTCAATGTCACTGCAGTAAAATTGGCACTACATATTCAGTTACAGTTGAAGTGACAATACTGATTTTAAAGTGACCATAAGAATTTTTTCTGCCCAAATAGTGTAGCACAAAACTGCATCTAGTTTTGAGAATTAATAAGTCTGAAGTAATCTCAGTGTAGTAGTACACTGAGGCTTCTATTGGCTACAAGACTCTAGTACAAATAGGATGCAATTAAGAAAGAAATATTTAAAACTAAATTGCATTTAGAGCATATATTTTTGGTCCTTACATGCACATTTCAAAGGACTGTCTGCTCTGCAGAATATTTTGTCCTAGATATTAGGTAGAATTACTGGTAGATGTATGGCAGACTTTATATGTGAGGAAGCAAAAAGTAAGTTCCCTATTTAAGGGGTTGATAATCTTGATAAGTATAGAAGAGTCACCTACTACCTGTGGTGCAGCACTTAAGTAGCTCTGGCTGACATCTTTAGGATACTGTAGTGTGTGGCAAAGTTGGCAGCTATGGGAAATGGTACCACATTGAAACAGAAACATCATGAGAAAACTCCAGTTGGAGTCTTTGAATGTTAGGAAAGAGCCCTCTGTTTTGAGCAGTTTTGGCCTGAAAAAAGCCTACATCTACCCAAGAAAGGGAATGCAGCAAACAATTGATAATCCAAATACTTTCACATATATTTTGAATTAGCTTGTACATACTTAAATGAATGGACATTTTAATTAGTCTTTTCTTGCATATATCATACCCCAGTATATTTTACATACATAGTTTTTAAAGGCAGAAAAACAGATTCTTTCAGAATTATGGCTGCATAGAGTCAGGGCAGAGCCTAGTCTTCAGTTGACTCACCCTCCCTTTCCTGCTTAACTGAAGCTGAAACCCTAGCTGCTGTGTGGATTTATGATTCTGAATAGCACTTCAGAGTCTCCAGGGCTGTGAAATAGGAGGAGGGAAACCAGGAACAGCAAGCAGATAACAAAATTGCCCTAAGATAGGTAGCTTGATTAGTAAAACATAAAGAACATTTTTTAAAAAGGAGTGACAAGAATTAACACCTGGTGAGTAAAGAACAATGAGCCTTTAAGTCAATTGAGTCCCTCAGCTGCCTGGATAGTAATACCACGGTGGCTGCATGCTGGAGGAGGAATCAAAACAGGCAGAAAATCAGTTTCCCTACTTAATACATATACCCCAATTTTGGAGAGCTCATTTTGGGAGAAAAGGAGTTGTATGCAAGAAAATATGGTATGACTATCCTCCAATTTTTAAAGTTTGAATTCTTAAAGATGTAAAAATATGACTTCATTCGGTTGCTGCTAATAAAATGATCACTATAATATGCTTAGAATCTCCATTTCTCCTAAATCTGGGCTAACTGGTGGCCCATGGGACATGTTAATATGCAGCCCCAAGGCTCCTATTAATCTCCCTATCATTCTGCCTGCTGCTTTAGTTGGAAGCTCTGGGATCCCCCTCCACTTTCACTTTCTGCTTGCACCTCAGGAGACATTCATGAACCCTGTTATATTTGGGGTTTGTGGCATGTCACAATTGTTTTCTTGTGTTTTATTGTACTGATATGGCATGTGTAGACTCATTGGGAAGCCCATATTATGTTATATCCATTTATGCTATTGTTACCACTGTATGGATTATGTTATGATGCTTATATATCCATAATTTTGGATATGGCTTAGCCAGGGAACTTGGGGAGTGGGCAGAACTGATAATTAGCATTATGTTCTAGAGCCAGGGCAACTGAAATTCAAAACAGGAAAAATAAGAGGCCTCTGGTGGAAAGGACACCTCTGGAAATAGTCTGCCTAAGATGGAAGTCATCAACTATACAATGGTGAAGGCTTCTGGGAGTAATGGCCCGTCAAGCCAGTGGGACTCCAGGGACACCCAAGCACACCTGACTTTTCTAGGGGAATCTGGTGACTTGGGAGCATTAGACTAATGCTAACTGGGGGCCTGGCATGCATGTGTTTTAGAGCCTAGGTAGGTTAGGATTTTTGTCTTTGAATGTTGAGCTTCAGGGGTTCAGGAAGGCTGAATCCTAGAACTCTGGCAAGGATTCTCATGGGAGGCTAGGTGTAGCCGGATGAGAAGATTAGACTCTGCATTTGTTTTATATTCTGCCTCCAAATCTATGCTGTTTTATATGCATAATTCTTTCATTCTATGTAATAGTTTTTGTTGTTATTTGTCTCTGTTCTCATTGTCTGTGGAAGGAGTGATTTCTGGGGGAGTGATTTTCTAGGCTACCCTTTCCACTGAAAGAGGGACCTGTAATTTCTTTCATAACCCTTAAGGTGGGGCAGCAGAGGTCCCTCACTGCAACTGCAGAGTCCAGGTATAAGAGCAGACGTTCTGAGGTGCTCAGACAGGGAATTGTCTTGGGGCAATCTCATTCTGTTCCTTGGGGTGAGTGGCACCACAGTGGGGAGAAACTCAGGACTCTGGGGGGTTCCCTAAGGACAAGGTTTGTACAGTGATAAAGCTGAGGTAGGAGCTACCTGCACAGGATGGGGGTGCAGCAGTGCATTGGGGAGGGATGTCCATGCATGTAGTACAGCTGGGTGTGGGGTTCAGCCTCAATGCCCAAGGCTTGTACTAGTGTGACCCCCATTGGTGCAGCCTGAACAGCATCTGGCCCTTGGCCATGTGGAAATTGGATAGCCCTGTCTTAAATCAGTCTTCCTCCTTCCCCCCCATTTCTGCCACCCCATTTAATTTTAATGCTTGGTGCCCACTCCTCAGCCCAGCTCACAACCAAGTAACCAGGCTGTATAGTCTGCAAGCCCGGCTCAAAGTCCTGCTCACGTCTAAATAGGTGAGTTGCACGTTATGGAGTCCTGCAAGCTTTGGCAAAAAAGGAATTTTCTCTATAGCCTCAAACCTACTTCTAGAAGCGTTCTGAAGTAAGCCCCTGCGTGTAGG
>NW_005841866.1:1077121-1102529 GCF_000455745.1 Alligator sinensis
GTAGGGAAGCAGTGAATGATCTGTACCTTGGGCCCTACCACTCCCCTCCCCTTGAGGGAGAGGAAAAAGCCTCCCTGAATCAGCTTTCTTGTAAATAGGGGAAGAAAATCTCTGGGCTGTATCCCAGGATGTGTAATTTTGCTTAAGAAGAGTAAGCAGAATTTGTCTTATGTTACTAATCTCTTCCAGAAGGTAGGACAGGGTAGCACCTTAGAGACTGACTGTTTCAGAGAAGTTTGAGCTTTTGTAGATAATAAACTCCTTTGTCACATTCTGGGCCCTTACATTGGAAGTATTTTAAAACTAACTGATGGAAAGTTGTGCCTCAGCTTCCTGTATGTGTGCTGTTTTATCCATGACAACAGTGGCACCCCCTTTATTAGCCTGCTGTATGACCATGTCTGGATTGTTGAGAACGATCTTAATTCTGCAGGACTGAGGTTGTAATATAAAAATCATTGGTTTTTGTGGCAATCTCTGAGCAGTCACAAAGGTGGGAACAGTTTATGTAAAGGTCCAGTGTGGGAGTCCCTGAAATGTCTTTCTCCCTGTGATGTGTAGGGGGTCATAGGTAGAGCCTTGCCGTCTCTCTATATAGCTGCACCTTATTGAGCTGTGTAGTGGGGCAGAAGGAACAACCATGAGGATAGTATAGACTCTTTACGTGGGCTGGGAGTGTGGCTGGATAGGATGATATAGCTGTGGATGGTTGTTGAGGTATATAAGTTTGAAAAGTTTTGCTTCCTCCAACTTTAAGGAGTGGAAGTGCTTGTGGAAAGCTTCATGGCGTGATACAGGGATCTACTCTTGGTACATGACTGATATATCCATGTGGTTCCATATACTGTTAATGCCTGGTGCTGATTTGTTCCTGTTTCCCGTAACAGAGAGAGAGAAGTTCATGTACCCATAACAGAGCACATTTTCAGAAAATGTACCCATAACCAAGAGAACCCATAGGGGCACGTGTAGATGTGCCCAGTGCTATATTATGTTTCTAAGGTTTATTCCTAGTCTCACTGACATCACCACAAAGATTTCCTTCAACTTTACCAAGTATCATTAGACTGTTAATGAACATAGTTTAGGTCTGGTATTTAAAAACAAGTAGTGAAAAGGCTTGAAAGGCCATCATAAATATTTTATCTATGACGTTTAAAATTATTTTGTGTAACCATAATAAGACCAATGCCTCAAAAGTTTCTTTTTTCATTGTCTTTGGAAAAGCTAGGATAAATATGTGCACCTACAGTGTTACATTATCTCTATAAGTTATTCGCTCTGTCTCTTTTTATACCTGATACAAATCTAAACCTATAATTGTTATTTCTAGGGAGTGTACAAGACGATAAATAGCTGTAGAATAAGTACTGTATACTCCCACTGTATCAGACCACACATTTCTGTGAATCACAAGCTAATTACTTAAAAGTTTAAAATCTGTCCTCCTAGAAAGTACTGCTCTTTTATTTCTAGAAATATAATCAAGTTTTATAGTATTTTGACAGCATTGTCACGAATGTAAAGCACATAAAGATCTACCTATTCTTATTTAGCTATTGATAGCAGCCTCTGAATATATGCGATATTCTTTATCTGCCTATAGAATCACAGATACACACACACATACTTTTTGTGGACAATAAACATAAATCAATGGGTAGCACTCTCTGGACGATAAAATAGGAAATTCAAGTTCAAGTTCCTACTTGGTGCTAATACCAATGATAATCCTAATGTATTTCAGATGAGACATTAAACTGATGTCTTTTCTGTTTATCTCCATTGCTGTCAAATTGAGAGCCAAAAATCTCATAGAATGTTTTCAAGGGAATATGGATAGCCCCTGAGTTTTGTCCAACATTTCTTACATCGATAATATAGTAACTAATGTCCATGTCTGTTTGAATGTTGTTGCTGAAAGCATAGTGGATGTCTACTTGGTTTCCTACAACGATACTGCATTGCCAGTATTTAACCTCATTAGCTTATAAAGTACTCTAAAAACATTTTGTGTATGGAAGGAGCTGTGTAACGCACATTTGATTCTATATGCGCATACACACAAGTCATCAGTTCCATTTGATACTCCTCTAAAAATATTTGTAAATGTTATCTTAAATACATATTTAGCTGGTTCATTATTAAATCTCTATATAAATTTCATCCTCTATAAGATGTTCAAAATCTTTAGAATTCATCAGCATGTCTTAATAATTGTGTTTGACTAATGTTGTACATTTATAGTAGTTTTAAAAGGCAGGTGCAATGTGACATATCACAAGAAGCAAATTAAACTCTTGTAAAGCGCAGCTGGAATGCTAAAAATGTGTATTTGTAATTTAAATATGTGACACCATCACACTGTAAAATCAGTTCATAATTAGAAAACATCTGTTTTTTTTTTTCCAATACGATGTTTAATAGTATATTTAAATAATTTAGAATGCCATAAGAAAAAGGAGTCAAGCAATAGTAAGTGATTCAGGACATTTCTTTTGTTTAAATGTCCTGTTCCAGATCTTTAGGCAACCCATCATTTTGAAACTAATTCTTGGTTCATATTATAATCACCATTGATGAAATACATATGCCAAACATATGTGCTGTTATGACCTTATTGTCAGTCAAAAAACAGGTTATGTAGATGGTATTGTTAAGAAGGATTTACATGCTGTCATATTCCTGGGGTTTTCTTGTTACCAAAAAAACCTGTGAATCAAATAAAAGTTGATTATTTAAACAGTGAAATTTACATGAATATCTATATATACATACATATATGTATGTATGTATGTATTATGTACAGTAATGTTTTAGGAGCTCATAGTATCTGGAAATATACTTGAACTAGATTAAATATTGAGTTAAAATTTACTGGGATCAATTCAAGTTTAACTAATAAAGTTTGAACAAAACCACAACTTCTCAAATGAAGTTAACATGGTAGATTAGCCACACATCTGTCATCAGCGTTCATGTAGGAGGGTATTTATATTTGTGTGCTGAAAATTCTAATGGATATTTTTATTCTTACTGAAGTGTGCACGTTGAATATTCTGCTGGTTTATTGCAAGTAAACTGTGTAACCTTTTTTCTTGCCACTGCCTAAGCATTTATTTGAGATAAGTAGAGGTCGTATGTTCCTTGACAGGTTTTGTGTTCTCTTTCACAGACATGTACTTGTAAATGCTTGAAAGTCTTCACAAACACTTGATAATGTTTAAGAACAAAAACAAAATACTAGATGTGGTGGCACTTTTCTGAGTTATTTTTTGTTTCAGTAGTTGTGCAGTGCTTAGTAAGTGCTGTAAATCCATCTATCAAATCTGCCTTGTGATGTGAGCAACTGTGGAGAAAAATCTTGTTATACACTGACTTTGCTTTCCAATTTAAATGCAACCTTTATTCCTTTAATTCTTGTTTAAGAAAGCTGGGAGGGAAGAATCTACAACTAACTTTTGCAGGATTGGAGAACACAAAGTTAACCTACTACAGTGTATATGCATCTATTTCTCAATCGCCTTTTATCAACCTTTGCTGCTGCAGCCCACCACAAGCTTTTCATCAGTTTATGCATTGTGCGCCAGGGCAAATAATGACAGAATATCTAGCTAAAGAAGGGGTACTTAATCAGCAATCAAGATTCAATTTGTTTTAATTTTAGCAGGTGTTTGTGAGGTACATTGATGGGAGAGATAATATGTACTGCTTTCATTAGCTCTCTTGTTTTTGTGCTTGAACATTTAAGAGCCAGATGTTCGGAGGTGAGCTGATCAGAATATTAAGTCTCCAGAGGTTGGTTTCCATAGTGTTTTACATTCCTTTCTTTATCTCCCTCGGTTCACCCTGAGCTATGAGGTGCAAGTGCTTGCAATGACAAACTACATCTCTGCTTCCTATTCAACTAAAGCTTTAAATTAGTGGCTAATTCTCTGTATAAAATACTTTATTCTAATAATCTGCAATTAATTCTTGCTCCTTAGGTCAGACTCATTTCCCATTTCAAGCTATTTTAGCTGATAAATCTGTTACAGGAATTATTTGTTTAGTAACTGGTATTTTGCCAGGATATTGTACCTCAGAAAAAACAAAGAACTATCAGGTAAGTGAAGTACTGATCCCAGCATCCTGTTACACTGCACAGCTATTTTAGTTAGTTTGTGTCTTGTGTTAGAAATAAGGAAAAAAGATATAATGACATAATATACGGACATGAACAATGACTATAAAATGGGCCTTGCAAGAAGTGGCTTCAGTCAAACAGTTAGTCCCTAAAAAGAGAGAGTACAGAAAACAGTTGATACTATATTCCATTTTCTTTGATCTAAGAATGCTTGATAAATGCAATAAAGTGGTATTAGGATTATGAGAAGGGGCATGCAACTAATCTATGCTTTAGGTTTTTAATTCAGTAGGCTACACAAGTTACCACTTATCTAGTAATATATCCATACTGTGTCCTTTCCCCCCAGTATTATGAGTATGATTTCCTTTAATACAGAAAAACAAACCTAGAAATAAAGAGTTAATAGAATTGCCATTGGCAAATGCTCTAATGTATTTCCCTGCTATTAATTGTTCTCTGTTTACTTTGATGCTCAAAGATTGCCCTGTTTTACAAGCATATTTTCTTAATTGTGTCACCTTGTACTGTAAGTATGTCAGAGGGGAAACATTTGCAAGTGATTAGATATGGACCTTTGTGTCATCAAATGTATGAGGTACATACCCTTATAGGATATAATTGTGATCTTTTAATATGCGGCCATTGACCCAGACTTGTTATTATCTATTATAGTTTATAATAATGTATCTCTTTATGATTAAATGATGATGCCCGGCAGAACACTATGATTAGCATTTCAGTTATTTATAGATTATGTCAGAGCAGTAATAAACATAAAATGCTGTTAATGTGTGGCTAATGAAATCTGGACATGAACAAGTTTATGAATTGATATAATTCATTTGAGTGTTCTAACTGAGCTGCTGGTTCTCGTCATAATTCAAAAGCTTAGCAGGGTTCACCGATTAGGTGGTAGACTAATTTGCTACAAAAAGTCAATGGGTTTTCATCGTCTTGGGCTATCATACACAGCATGGCTGATTGCATAAGGACTATACAAAGTAATTCTCATAAATATATTTATTAAGCTTAATATGTTTTGTGAGGATAGGATAGAATCAGCTACTGCACAACATATGTGGAACAAAATCACAGTGTGTTAGATACTAAAAAGATATGTTCAGTAAAATAATTCAAGACCAGATCAATGAGGGAGTTATTTGAATTTTAAAAAGTGAGCAATTCAATAGAAAACATAAATGAGGGCTATAGCGAATGATGAAAATGGTTTAGTGAGCCTGTGCAACCTTCATTTTACTTTGGGATCATCATTTCAGTTCAGGATGCAAACATGCCTCTAACTTTAAGATATATAGAGCTGAAATAACTAAAAACATTCTAAGTGCCAATAACAATGCCTGCCTGTGGGCAAGATAAACATAGATTCAAATGTCATACCAGAACATGAGTTCACTTCCTATGTTGACCATTTAGTTGGCATATCACGATGTCTGTCTTAAAGATGTTCTCCTCAGTTGAGGTGCTGCAACAAACCAATACAGACATACCTCCTGTACATGGCTTTCACTTTTTTCCACAGATTTCAAAATAAGTTTCCAACATTAATTTGAACATAATTCTCACCAGCATATTTCCTGTGTGAATAAAACAATGCACTTCCTACAACACTTGTGCAGACTTCTGTTATGCATGAGACATCCTTCTCTATTTGGGATACTCATTTTTCAGACTCCGTAGAGGATGGAATCAAGAGATGGCTGTTGCTCCTCCAACTGTTTTCTCCCTCTTCTGTCGTACACTTCTTCGCTCTTCACAGAAGCAAACTAAAATTGGGGATTTTTTGTTTGAATGAAGTCATGTATAGATTTGTTAGACACAAAAATTAGTTTCTAGAAGTGCTTGGCTTTTTTAATTGTGGTATAACTCTTTAGTTTTAATACTTTTTTATAGATCCCAAAATAAACTATTTCACAGCACTGTGTTGGAGAATCAATGCACATAGTGGTTCTACTCTTTGTATAGAAAAAAATGAATAAAAATATTTATTCAAAACACCAGAAAAAAGTTAGAGTCAATAACTGAAGAATATTTTTCTACCTACAAAATGCAAAAGTAGTAACTAAGAAATATTAAGAAACAAAATATTTAAGATCTGTATGATTTTTGTAAGAATGCTGATGTATCCTGGCAGTTAGAGAACATTGCAAAAATAGTTATGATGATCATGTGATGGGATATCATTGCATGCTAGTAGCCACATTTAATTACTTATTTATTAAAAATACCCAAACAAGTGTCCATCAGTACATATTTATTAATTGAAGGAGAAGTAATGAGACAGTTTTGTCATCATTTATTATTCTAAAATGTGTCCAAATAGAACATTTTGTATTCTCTCTGCATGTTTGTATCCTGACCCAACATTCGACCCATATGAGGCCCTGCACTCTAATCTTCCCTATCAGGTTTTTCTCTGTTGCTTTCCAATATCATTCACACTACACACATTCCTTCCCTGCAGTACATAAATCTTTTTCTTGTCTGTACAAAGAGGCTTGTGTAATTATACACCTCACACCCAAACCATATTTCCCTCCTATTCTATTCTATTCTATTCTATTGAAAGATAGTCGTTTCTTAGATGTGGGTTCTGCAAAATATTTTGGTGCACTCTGTTGATAATGCTGTACTTTTAACATTGTTAATTTATTTTAAAGGAAATGATTTAAGGCTATGTTTTGCCACCTTTCAATGAAGGTTTTACTTCATATGACGAAAGGTGGCAGAATCCAGCATTTTGCAATAACATGCAGAAATTGATTCATAAGTACAAGCCAGGTTCTGATATCCTTTACTCACCCTGAGTAGTGTATTACTTTGAAAACAAATGTAAGAAAATGCTTATTTTAAGTATTTTTAGATACTTTGCTCTTTCTGAAAATTAGTTAAATTATTTTTTTCTTTTCCCCTCCCATGCTGTTCTTCCCTCTCTCCCCCTCATTTTCCAGCATATGCTTCCCTGCTTTGGGTTGTCTCTTCTGTCTTCTTTATGTCCTAGCTGAATGCTTGCTCATCTAGTCATGTTGATCAACTGCCTAGTTCTTCCTTTCTTTTACGCTTGTGCACATTTCTGTTCTGTTACCAGCAGCTCCCACTGTGTCCGTGTCCTGTCATATTGCTGCTTTCCCTTATCTCTGTGGATGGCTTTTCTTTCCTTTTCATTTTAGATGATAGTGGTCACCAAGAGTCCAGTCCAGTTCCCATGGAAATCAGGAATGTTTTTTCATTGTCTTCATTTGGAACAGTCTCATATGGTAATGGTGGCAGGTAGGCTAGGATACATGCATAGGTGGTTGGAAGCAAAGAGTTTATTCTTCCAATAACGGTAATACTCCACGGACCAGAATTTGAGTGCTGCTGAAACTGGAATGAACAAGCAGTAACTTTATTGTTTAATAAACAGTATTTTTTCCTTCTCTTCTAAAATTTGATACGTGTCATAAAGTGGCTGAGTCTGTTCAAATCCCAAACTGAATGGAGGTCTGACGCCATACAACCTACCAACCCTTAGACAAGAAGCAGATTATGAACTGGGGTATATTCCCAGGATTTATGCTGATGCTTTGGAAGGGAGAGTTGGTGATTTGATTGTATTTTTCCTTCTGACTCATCATTATGAAACCAATAGCTTAGCTTGAGGTCCTGGCAGGCCCTGAGTGGGTACATCACAGGGTTACAAACCTTGGATTACTTCCATTTGGCCACATGCAGACTCTCTCAGGATTAAGCAAAAGAGAATTTTATGCAGGTAGTGAGTTTAAGAAATGGCTGAAAGTGTGAAGTGGGATCTGTATATAGTTTTAAAAAATTATCTATTTTAGCTGCTGCTACTCTTATAGTATCTAAAATGCAACCCATATCCTGTCTGTGTGAAATCCGGAATATCTTTTAAATGAAATTTTCCCACTTCCCATTTCTTCATAGTTAATTAAAAATGGTTAATTTCCCTCCATGCCTGTCACAAAGGACAAAGCTAACATTTTGCTTGCAAAGAAAAGTGATATATGGCTCTACCTCTACTCTTGATATTTTCAAGAGGCCAGTGTTTAATAAAAACCCCTATGTGGAATATGCTCTGTTATTGCCCTTTCTAGGCATTGTCGCATAAAACCTTAAAGGTTCTGGTGCTAAATTCCCAAGGCAGCATTCTGATACATGCCAGATGTTCACTCAGGGGAGAGATAAATGTTTAATATTTTTTGCTATTGTTACTGTTTTTACAATGTGTTATACTGCCATGGCTTGCTAAGGCTAAAGCTCTGTTTTGCTGAAGGAACGGGCATGTAATGAGCGAGATGTTTGCATCTACATCATCTTTGTTTTTGCTGACAGTATTTCTCTTTGAAGCATAGCATTCTGATTGAGGTTTTCAAAGCTGACTAAGGGATTTAGCCACACAGCTCACACTTCAGCTTAAGGAAGGTAGGTGGCTAAATTCTCTTGTCAACTGTGAAAGTCTCAAACTTTATTTGACTTGAGGAGCAATTGCTAACTTATATACAATGGATTTCAATAGCAAGCATCAATAAAAAACAGTTTAGGAAATCACGTTTTTCCCCTGGAAGCAGTGGTAGCAATTGATTCCATTTGGCCATATTATTTGTGCCATTTTATCTCTCAGTGTCTATGATTAGAGTAAGCACACATCCTTTTAAATTAGAGATGAGCCAAAATTCAGAAATTTTAAAACTGTATAATGTGGGAATTGGTTCAACAGACTAAGCATACCCTCTTGTAACTCTGATAATGCCAGTTGAATTACTGCAGGGATTAATTGGGGAATAGCATGCGTTAACTGGATCCATGGGAAATGACAGAGGCAGAATATATTTTCCCCATGAAAATGGGAGTCATTCAGATACATTCCCAATTCTAAGTGTATAGTGTGCACTCCAGGGCACAAAGCATGAGTTATTCTAGATGAAAATTGAAGGACATTCTTTCTTGATCTTCTGAACTGTTTTTTCTGGACTAATGAGTTACCTTTCTACTTCCTTCATGTAGTAAATTATGTTTCAGTGCTAGCTGTTATATTGTCTCTGTCTTTTCCTTGGTCTCCCTTGTATTGTGCATCAGTGCAGAGACAGACATATTTGGCTTATGTCACCAAACTATATAGTGGTTGCAATGGTGAAAGCTATATAGGACTGAACATAGGCAAAGCATAGCCTAGGAAAGTTCACAGTGATAGGAACAACTTTCTAGAGGAAAGAGAACTTGCCTTTTATCTATGAAGGGCAAGTAAGGTAATGCAAAAACTAAGGTTCCATCTAATTTAAGAAGCGTGTTTGCTGAGCTCTTTCTCTCATGCATATGCACTCCTTCACTTATTCACCTTCCTTCACTGCATTTTCTTAATGAAGTGAAATAGGAAATTGTCTTGCCAGTTCTTCCTTGTCCAGAACTAGTAATTGTTTCTACATATTGTAGACTATTTTTATGCTACAGGTCCTCACTTTTTTTACTCACCTAAGGCTTACTCATCTGAGTAAGTGGCAGAGTTGAACCCATACTATAAATTGAACAGGACTGAATAAGAGTCTGGAGAGTCTGGGACTATATCCTTAGTCCCTATATAGATATGCTGTGAAAAAAATATCTTTTTATTCTATGGAAAAGAGTATTACCTTGAAAGAAGCTATTGGCAAGAGAATATACTGTTATTTTCAAGGTGTAAAGAGCATCAATGTTATTTTATATACTGGTATTCAGTTGATGGGACTGAGGATCTTATTCTTACAGGAAGCAGTTAGCACTCTGTCAGCTATGGTGCAGCATCCTTCGCAATACACATTAGCCTCAGAAAATACTGAGAATGTTGCAGTTTCAAAGTTTTCATTGTGCAAAAGTTTAGCTTTTACAAGCACTAATAACAATGGCTAATTGTTGTGTCCTCATGAGAAGAGTATGTCCTAGTTCAGAACCTGAGCTAAGCAGATAAATCTGTTCTTTCTTTGTGTCTATTTGATGAGTGACTATATCAGACATAACAAAATGATCTTGTTGCCAAGTACCAACTGGTGAAATTCTGATGAAATGCTCATTGAAGTCATTTATCAGGATTTGTTTAGCTTCAACAAATAAAATATGTAAGTTCTGTTTGAATGGCATAACATATCAACAGGGAAACATTTCTTTAATCAATCTAGTCAAGTCAAAATTCTGACTGTAGATAATGTAGAGAAAGGAGGTACTGTACTGGTTCTCAGTTGTAGTTGGTCAGTAATTTCAGGTAAGTTATATCGTCATCTTTGGTCCAGTTGTACTTCTTTTTTCAAGATCATTTTATATCCCAGAAAATATGCTTTATAGCCCCAGGGACTGTTTAGCTCTTCTAGAAAATGCCAGTGCTTACCATCATAGCAAAAACCAACGTAAGCTGCAGAGTAATTCTGAAGTTTAAGTTTCTCTTATAAGTACGAGAACCCTGCTTTAGATGCCACTGCCTGCCCCTTCCTGTTGGTGAGCAAATGGCAAACAAAGGAGGCAAGTCACCTTGGGGGGTGTAGGCTGAGGCATACAGGTGGCATAAGACCGTCTGTGCCAACCTAAACTACTATAGAGAAGCAAGAAACCCTCCTTGTCAGTCTGGCAAACTCTATTATATTGAGTAGTTTGGAGAGAAAAGGTTGCTGCTCTCTTGATAGAAATTGCCAGTGTACATTCATTCAGTTTCTCTTTCCAGGAGAAGGATCTTCCAGGCTGACACTTGGAATATCTCCTGTGAGAGTTTTTATCTTGCTAAAATAAATACCTATACATTTGGTTCCTTCATGATCAAATGGAGCAGCAGCCTCCCTTGTGCATCCCCAGACTAGGGCCACTCCAGCCTCAGGAAGCATCACCTCACTGCTCCCTCTTGTCCAGGATGCAGCACAAGGCTGCCTCAGAGTCTGGGACAAAGTTGTTCCTCCCATCAGATTGACAGGATCAAGTTGGAGAGCTCCAAGTCCCAAACCCAATTACTAGGGCTGTGCGAAGCTTCAGTAGCTGATTCAACTTGGAGGAGATTCAGCCCGATTTTGGGGACTGAATCTCTGAATCTGAATCTAACCAGGAGACCAAGTAAAAGCTCTGAATCAGTTCAAAACATCCAAATCGATTTGGAAAAACTTCATAAAAGATTTGTCTGATTCGGAGATTTGGCTATTGACTAAACAGGCAGCTGACAGCTGCCTCCAGCTGGTAAGTCTGTTGGTGTTGGGGGAAGGAGGGGGTGTGGGGGAGGGATTGGGCCTGGTGCTGGGACTAGCTGTGCAGCTGGGGCAGGGGGCATGGTACTCAGGGAGGGTGGCGGGGGGTGCAGGATGTGGGCGTGACAGCACTGGGAGTGGGGGCTCTGTGCCTGCCTCTCCCACCCAGGGAAAGGCAGGCACAGCCAGAGGAGCTGTGGGAGAACCTGCAGTCGCCCAGCTGTGCCTGCCTCTCCCCAGCCGATCCGAATCAGCACCAAATCTTCTGAAGCTGATTGGGCTGAATCAATTCAGGAGAGTGATCTGAATCTCCAAATCAAATCACTGTCCTCCAAATTGGCTGAATCCGAATCAAATACTTCCCTATTTGCACAGGCCTACCAATTACCCCTTTCCCTATCCCAGGAGGCAGCCCCAGGTCTTGGGTCCAGGACACTGGGCACCTCTTTAAATGAGTGTGGAATGGGGGATGTGGGAGCACCCTCTACCCTCAACTGCATGTGCCCCTTTAAAGAAGGACTCTGTGAGCTGCTGGAAAAGTGGGATCAATATAAGCCTAATATCAGGGAGTCTCTTGCCAGTGTCAGTCTCATGCTATCTAGGAAACTTAAAAGAAGCAGGTGGGTTTTCAGCTAGGGCTCTCAACTGCTTGCCTGCTTTTTAAAGATCTGGGCCACTGAGAGTCCAAAATTGGAAAAAGGTTCCCTGATGCCTGGCTCATGCAACCCAACCTTTAAAAAGGCATCACCCTGGTGGCACTGTTCCGCTGCTCCTTTTCTTTCCCATCTGGGAAAGTGCATGGAGTCTTTCCCTGACACTGTACTAACCCCAGGGACTGGGAGGAATGGAGCAGTGTCTGATTTCCATGCCATACCCAGACTGGATCACTCAAGTAGGGGAGAGGGGCAGCTGCAAGATGGAACCCGTGTGCACTCTGCCCCAGAAGGAATCCTCTCTGTTACCTGAAATGTGCCCCCAGTTTTGGGACCCCATTAATGATTAAGGTCTGAAGACTCTAATGCTTGGAGCATCTAGATCAGTGGTTCTCAATGTTTTTGTATCTGAGATCTAAAATGGAAAATGCCAGCTCTTAGTTTTCACTCATGTTTTGACTCTGGAAAAATACTAGAGAAATTCTGTTGCAAAGAATTCAGAAAGCATATAATGGGTCAGGATGCTTTGAATGCTATGGATTCCTATTTGAAATCTCAGGGTTTATCTTGTGAATCATGTTTGCACACTTAACTGTGTTAACATTATGTGGCACCCCACAGCACCCTTGAGGATCACATGGGACCCTGGGTGGGAATCACTGATCTAGATTGATTGTTTTGGAGCTCTTGTGCCCAGGAAAATGGTAAACATCTAGGGATGAGGTGGAGATTAGGTTACCCTCTAAAGGAAAATGCATTGGTACCTCCATCTCATTGTTGTTCTTTGTTGGGGTGGGGGGTTGGGGAGTTATATTGTTTTTTGTGCAGTATATTTTATAAAATGGTTACTTCTGATTTTATGAACTACAAATCAATTCATAATGTCTTGTAAAATGATTGACAATGCTATAATGTATAGAAGTCCTGTAGTATAGATGTCTGCTAAGATTACACATATGAGATGACCTACCTTAACCTTGCTCTAAAAGGATTTAATAGTAATACTATGTGATTCATATTATTTATTGATAATTTATTAATTATTAATACATCATAATTACCTTTGGATACAGAGTGACTGTAAGGTACTGTTGGTCAGCACAACGTAGCTGTTTCTACTATGACTGGCCATGTTCAGAACATGAAAATAATTTGAATTTTAGAGGGATTTATTTTTTTCAGTTTCTAAATTGTGTGTGTGTGTGTGTGTGTGTGTGTCTACACATCTGCACAGAGATAGTTGTATATACATACAGTGCACACATATACATATGCACACACATGCATGTTTGAGAGAGAGAGGTCTACAGTAGAGTGTGTGTTTTAGAGCTATATAAATGGGTTGTGTTCTTAACACACCTTCTCCTGATTACTGGTAAAAACTAATTAGGTTTTGTCATTTATTCACTTAGAGTTTTGTCTTATTGAAACCTTGCTACTCTATTTAACCTACTTCTACTCTGCAAATATCTGCTGCCATGTTATGTTATGCTTTTTTGCTTAAATTAACTCCTGAATAATACAGCATAGCACATACAGGAGAATGAAAAGTTTTCACATTTTTAATACAAGACTGATTTTATTATATTACTGGAGAAATAGCTTAGATTGCTCTTGCAGTCTCAATAAATCACACATGAAGTCTTCTTTTTTTTCTAAATTAAATTTTTATTTAAATAAAAGTGTTATGTTTGTATTTGAACTGACAGCTAAATCTGATAATTAGAGTGCATGAAGTTGGCTTTGATTGGCATTGTAATTGGATTGTCATTGGGCTGAAAACCTATTATCTTTGGATCATGCCCCATGAAATCTGTTGAAGAAACTTTGCTGCCAGTCATTAAAGCCACCATCTTGGCTTACAAATTAGGTTTGAAAGGCTTTTTACCACTGGGAATGTAATTTAAGCCACTGCAATTGCACTCCCATTAATTAAAATTATATTAAAATTATGGTTCATTTTCTAAATATTTTTTTCATATTTTATTAGACATACTTATTACTAAATGCTTAACAAATTACATAGCAGAGCTAGTAAAAATTATATTTTAAGATAATCCATCATTTTGGCACATGCTACTCAGCATCAGTGGAATTAGTCAGTGTGTTGATCATTAAAGGAACCACTATTTATGTTTTTCATTACCAGTTTTCATTAAAAATATCATTTAATTATAACATGGAATATTTAAAAAATACAGAACGTTTACAGTCAAAATTACAATTAACATCTGTGAAAAAGAAATGTGGACAGAGTCCACTTTCAAGTGGACATACTCCATTAACATCTTAATTATGTCTTATATATGTTTTAAAGCAATATTAAAATATTTTAGATTATATAGGGAGAAAATGCCCCCCCCCCCCCAAAAAAAAAACCCTGTACATTTTTTTGTCTTATACACATTGACATTTACTTGGAGAGTAAGCTGATAGGAAAAAATAGTAGACTGTAATATATATAGCATTATATACCATGAGAATTCAGCAAGGATGGCTTTTTAAACTACTACACATTTTTAGTGGTCTTTTGCACGTTTTAGGAACAAATTCCATTTTCATGGGCTAAATATAGACGTTAAAAAAGCCTGAGGTGGAATTGATTTAATATTCTCGGGGGGGGGGGGGGGGGAATAAAGACCCCTTTTCATTTAAAAATAATTAAAATGGGGAAGAATAAAATGAAATGCTCTTCATAATCATAACCTCTAAAGAGGTTCAGGTTTTGTATGTCTGTGGGGGTTTTTTGGGGGTGGGGGCAGGAGAGGGAGAGCTTTTTGGTTGTTGTTGTTGGGGGGGGGGGGGGGGGGGGAATGGTGCTGGGTAGGGTGTGTGCTCCCCCAAAGCCCTGCCTCTCAGAGAGGTAGACAGCTGGGAAGGGGGCAGGGCTGGGGCAATCCCAGCCTGACTCCCTGGGCTGCAGCATTGTGAAAATCCCCCACCATGGGGGCTTTCCATCTCCTTGCACTGTAGAGATGTGGGCTAGGGGAGTCTGGGGGTCCAGTCCCCTGCCCCCCGTCCTACCAGGCAGGAACCAGGCTAGGGAGCAGAGACTTTACTGCCTCAGCTCAGTGACAGCTGGGGGTGGGACCAGCCCTGCTCTGCTGGGGCAGACAGCACAGTTCAGAGGTTGCAAAGTATAATGGGATGCCGGGAACTGTGAGTTAACTTGAGTCAGGAGGGGATCTGGGAGAGAAGTTCTATAAACAGGTTTAACCTAAATCTGTTAAGTCTGATACTAGATCCATCCAGGTTTATCTTAAACTAGATTCGGCCATTTTGAAAGTGGTTTATGTGCACTGAATTTCTGTTCTGTTACAGGTTTAAATTAGTTTCCAATAACTTAAACCAGTTTATGTATAACTTCTGTCTCTAGCCACAGAGAAACTTAGCAGCAGCACATCAGTGGATCCAGGCAGTGGGTCCCAGAAATTTGTGACAAGTAACTCCTTTCATTTGTGGGTGAGAGGTGTGGATGTTTTAAGGTGATATCTTTTATTGGATCAGCTGTAAAGTTGGTATAGAATTAGACAAGCTGTTCTTCAGATCTGAAGAAGAAAGTCTTGCATTTGAAAGCTTAATGAGCTTAACAAGCTTTCAAATGCAAGACTTGCTTCTTCAGCCCTGAAGAAGAGTTTGTCTAATTGTCCCAGCTATGTAGTTGGTCCAGTAAAAGATATCACGCTAAGAAATCCTTGCCTATCACATAATTTTTGGACTATCATGGCTACAACATCAATCAAATACTTCACGTTGCGAGAAAATTCATCCTAGCTCAGAAGACTAACCTGAGGCCTAGGTACCAAATAACTTTTAACATGTGTGATTTAAGTGATTCATAATTTTTGTAATGGCCAGCTGCACTGAAGTGAACTTCAATCTTAGAGTCCTCAATTCTGGGGAGATTGACAATTTTTGTTTGTCCTCTTCAACATGCATAGTATATGAGACTGCTAATGGGATTAGTGTTATGAGATTAGGTATTATTCTGGAATTATGTGGTTCTCAACTAATATGGTATCTTCTACTTCTGAGATGTCTCTGTGGTTAGAAGGAATAAGCAAGGAGTAAAGAAAAAGCAAAACTTGCCAAACAACCTGACAAGGTGCCTTGTTTTCTCTAGGTCATCAAGTTAATGTGCTGCCTTTGGGTCACTACTGAAAGATTCTTCACTCAGAAGAATTGTAGCATTGGGGGACACTGCCTTTTACTAACTACTCTTGCCCTCTTCATGTTATTGTGAGCTGCCTATTTGTCAATGCTACATTAGATAACCACATCTTCCTTTGTGTGGGGGCAAATGCCAACTCCACTAAGAACATTTTCCTTATATAGGAGCCCCTCATTAAAAAGAAAAGGCTCATCTAAGCATAACACATGGATGATCTGCATGTTCCACTCACTCCCTGGTCATTTTTCGTTTGAATTTGCAGTCCTGGTCCTAATCTATAAGTATCTTAAAAATTTTGGGTATGATTATCTCACCTCACTATACAGGACAGCTGGACAGTACAGTGTGACAGGAATGGAGGGCAGGACATCCGATGGCAGGATCCTAATGGTGGCATTCCTTGACATGGTAAATAAGATTGAGCTCTGGCTTCATTATACCCAGCTCAGGATGTAAGACCTATTTCTTGGCTAAAGCATTCCTCCAATACGGATGCTATGCAAAAGCTCCAACCGAGTGGTAGAGGGCAAAAAGAATGATGTAGGAGGGGAAAGAGAGGGAAATCATGAGAAGATCAAATCAGAGGATGCTGAAAAATAATATATGGATTATGTTTAGATACCACACTAAAATACCTTAGATCAGTGGTGCTCAACTTATGACCCACAGGTCAGATGCAGCCCCCAAAGTGACTGGATATGACTTCAGAACAGGGGATCAGAAGCAAGCAGCTCAGCCTCGTGGGTCCCCTGCTCTGTGCTGCTAATCCCCTCTTCAGCTATCTTCCTCCCTCCCCTCCCATCTCCTCTCTATCCCACCTTTCCTCCTCTCCTTTTCCTCCCCTCTGCTCCTGCCTTCCCCTACTGGAGGGGAGTGGTGGCCCACATTTCAGTCAGATCAGAAGCACCTAGCCTACCACTCTATAAA
The DNA here is from genome assembly GCF_000455745.1 of Alligator sinensis. Lineage (NCBI taxonomy): Eukaryota > Metazoa > Chordata > Crocodylia > Alligatoridae > Alligator > Alligator sinensis. Next base: position 1,094,216 of record NW_005841866.1, read on the forward strand.
GTTGAGCTCCACTGCCTTAGAGCAGACTAGGTGTGCTCTATTTTTTCATATGGGTGCTCCTTGTCACACAACAATATTGGAGAAGAAGGGTGGCTGTGACCCCCAGGCACAGAAAGGGTGGCCATATTAATCAGTGACTACATAAAAATGCTTCAGGAAGTCTGTATTTAATACTCCAATATGCTCTTTTGACTTTTTTAAAATTTGAGTTGACAAAAAATACCTATTAATAAACCCCCTTTTAAAAATAATTGTTCTCCTATGCTGTATATTCTAACTTCCTACACAGGTCCTTCATGGATAGGTTCAGCCTGTGAAAAGATCCAAGTGCTATTGCTTCCTCTCTGATAAAAGATATGGGGTATTGCAGGGCTAACAGATCTTTTGTAAAAATTAAATCCATTCTCAAGATGCTCTCAGCCCTAGACCCTTCCCCTTTAGATATCCTATGCCCGCCCTTGCGCATCACCTTTGAAATTAACATCGCTTCAGTGTACTGTCGGAGAGCTGGCTTTTTTTAATGTTCATTACTCTGACAGTGCAGCGGAGCAGAGTCAATTTCAAAGGCTCCTGTTTCCCACACAGAAGTACTGTAAGCAGCCATGACAATAGCTCTTTGAAGAAAAGAGTCTGCCAGCAGGACAGGCAGACAGCTCGAGGTCATGTTTAAGCAGCCCCAAAATGGGGTATCTAAGGGAAAAAAGGAAGGGTCAAAGCTGAGAGAAGCCCCAAGTTAGGGATTGCCTTAAAAGGCTCCCCCTTACCCCACCTTGTAAACCGTTCTTCCCAAAAGAAGAGGCAGCAGTTGGAGTCTTTTACATCTGATGGGACTAGATACAATTGAAGCCCCTGAAAAATTCTGAAATAGCAGCTAAAAAGGACAACTAGAAAGGAAAGGCCCATAATATGAGGTAGAATTCATTTTTAGATCTTTTAGCCACCCTCTACCCTAGAATGACTCGAACACTCATACAGAAGAGCAGATGATGAAAAGAGGCAAGGATTTTTGTGGGTGCTAACTTTTATTGTACCAATTGTATTTTTGGATAGACCAAAGGCCAGGTACAGACATTGCACTTTTACTGGTATAAGTGATCAGAAGCCAGTCTTTACCTATAACAGAACAGAAGTTTGGCACACAAAACCTATCAATACCTATAACAGAACAGAAGTTCGGTGCACGCAGACTGGTTTAAAAATGGGTGAACCTGGTCTAAGATTTCCCCCCTCTCTCTACCCTTCCACCCTACCAAAGGGTGGATGTGTGTTCTATTCACTACCAAAGTAACCTATGCTGCATGCAGACAGCTGTGTAACATATCAATTCCACCTGTGGTTTCTTGAAAGGCTAGCCATAGAAGCATTCGACAGCTTTTCTAAGTCTATTCCTACCATGCAGTTGGTCAAATAAAAGATAGCACCCACAAAAATCCTTACCTCTCACATAATCCCTGAACCATCACAGCTACACCATCACTACAACACTACCAGAAGATGAAAAGGAACTGAAATGGGTGTAGCATAGTGCCATGACTAGTAAAGGGCCTCTGTAGCTGAAGGTCATGGTTTGCAGGGGTGGGTAATGACATTGGCCAGAATTGTTGTTTGTTCTGTCTTAACTGATTAGAACTTTAAATCCAAGATACTTACATAATTTTATAAAAATATGGTTGGTGGTATTAGAATGCTCCTCCAATTATTCACAAACAGTTGAAAGATCGAGTTTTATGCAGAAAGTAAGATAATTTTTTGTCCACAATGCATGTAATATTTTAGTTAACATGTCTTGGCATACAAGTTCCTACATTTTCAAATTAGATGCATCTGTAATTTTCTTCTTCTACAAGAATATAAATATAAACCTCATATCATGCCAAAAAAATGCCCTTTCAAGAAGTTTTCTGACAAATTTAACACAGTTTGAATAATGTAGAAAGTATTGGGTATCTATACATATCCAGGGCAGGCATTTCCAAAGGTGTCTTACCTTTTGTGCTTTACTTAAAAGTGTTTTAGCTACAGTGCCTTAAAACTTAATAGATGTTTCACGGGATGGGTGTGAGTTTCATGCCTTGCTGTAGTTCTGTAGAGTAGGAGGCAGGGGGGCTGGATGCTATAGCAATTAGTAATTACCACTTTGAAAAGCCCCAGTTAAATACACGTGCAATAAAGGTGAACTAGGTAGGCTGAGACACACTACCATAGTTTGCCTTGCATTTAAAACACATACAACAAGGCTTAATTGCGACAATTTGCACCATTTTAAAATGTTTTAAAGCCACCCGCGTCTATTAAGTGACAGCTTTAAAATGCTTTAAATGGTGAAAATCATCATGTGTATAGGCACTCATTATTTTTTCTTCTTCTGGTAAGAACTGGTATCTTTTAGTTTTCTATCAAGACTCTTACTGGAAGTGAGCATGCAGTGCAGCCGTGTGGGTGTCTTTCAGAGTCTAGGGTCTTTAGTTTGAAAGCTCTGTCTATTGGAAATTTCCCTTCTGGATTTCTGTCTTCCTTATGAGAGATGTTTCATCTGAGAACTTCCTGCTTCCAAAGTTGCAGTTCCTCACCTGACAAACCACAGTGGGATTCCATCATAGCCTCTCCATGCTAACCCCTTAGTCTATGAAACCAAATACATTATTTTTAATAAGATATAGTTAGCCTTTGATTTAAGAGTCCTCATGAATGAATTTGCTTACTCTGTGGTGGTTAACACAGTTTTTCACTTCAGAAAATCAAAGACCTTCCTTCCTTCCCTCCCTCCTTTCCTTCTTCCTTCCCTCCTCCCTCCTTCCTTCCCTACCTTCCTTCCAATTTATGCTGATCTCAAATGGATTTTTTTTCTAATAAAGTATAAGCTAACAAAGCTGGAAAAATATTTTATCATAAACATTAATATTTTTATGTAACAGACTTAGATATATCCAGTTAAAAAAAAATGATTTTTTTTTCCTGTTACAATTAGTTAGAATTGGAATGTTGTTTTGGGAAAAAAATAATTAATAATCTACATAAGCATGACATGGTGCCTTTAAGCCTGACTTTCCTGTACTTTGACCAGAAAGGCTTACTTGGCTAATATAGTCCCTGTACTCACAAATAATGCAATCCTGAAGAATATTCCCTTCAGCTGATAATCAATTTATTTGTCAAATGACATTTGAAAAATGTGAGCAGAAATGTCCTACACTCTATTCAAGTGTGTAAGTTCAGTGAGACACTTGCTTCATTTTTAGATCAGTGAAAGAGGACTATCAGATTATTTCAATAGGCTACGCAGGCCCAGATTCACAAAGGGTTTTAAGCTTAGCATGACCATACCTAAATTTTAGGCATCAAGATTCAGGGAACTGAATTCACTACCTTGAGCTGAGCACCCCAGATGTCTGTACAGTGATTGCAGAGAGTTAAGAATCTAAGGATGGAATTCATAAAAGCCCACATGTAGCTTTTGAGTGAGGTTCGACCTGTCTAAGGCAGCTAATAGAAAATGGCGAGGAGAGGGGTATGTCTAAAAACCTGCCTTTTTCCTGGACTTACGTGCTCACTGCAGCCTCAGTTGGGTACATGGGTAAAAATGGGATTCACAACCCCAAATCTCTTCTTTCAGTTAGGTACCTAATCTATCCATTTGATTGGACAACTCTCTCATGCTTTTCTTTTAAAGTACAGCTTTCAGCAGAAACTGTGCTACCACTGCATTGAAACAATAGTCTAGTGAAAGGCTGTCTAACTAAGAGACTACAAGGGTTTAAATGCAGTCCATGTGCTCGCACCTAAGCACAACTCCCACCATTGCTGTGGCTGGGCCTGCCCCTTTGCGGTGGCTGCCCCTGCCACTGCTGGAGTCACTGGGCTCCCCCTCTGACATCTGGCCTCAACATCTTGCTCCCCCATCCCAGGGGCAGGCAGGGCAGCATGGTGCAATTTGGAGGGCTTAGGGAACTCATGGTCCAGGGGGCCCAGAGCCCCTACACAGCATGGGGACACCCACAGGGCATGTCTACATGAGACGATTACCGCAGTTGCCTAATTAGCTGCACAGTAGTCTCAATGTCTACATGTGCATCCCTATTAGGCTGCAGTAAATTAATAAATGCTGCTGTAGGTTAGTACTTGTCAACACAAGTGCTGTCCTGCAGTGGCATTATTTATTGCACTGAAAGGCACCAGGAGATGCTGACACAGTTGGCTGACTGAGGCATGAGGCTGCTTCATTGTGGGGGGCTGCCTGCCAGCTAGCTCTGTACTGGAGCACCCTCATGTTCCAGCCAGCCCCTCCACAGCACTTTGAGCCAGGGTGGAGCAGCTCTGGGCTGGCAGGCTGACCCGCCTTGTTGCCTGCCAGTCAGAGCTGCTCTGACCTGGATCAACATGCTACAGTCCTGGGTGCAGGTGTAAATGCAGCTCCCATGAGCAATAAATTCCAGTGTGATCTGTGCCAGAATTTATTGAATCAGAGTAATAGCATGTATAGATGTGCTGACAGAGTACAACTCAGTGGGGGACATGTGGAGCAGCTCATGATGGGGAGGGCACCAATAGCTTGGTGGGGAGGGGAGGGGGAGGATGGAGGGGATGGTATGGTGGAAAACCACATAGTGTGAAGCCCCTAGCTTCTCAGAAGTTGAAGAGCCCAGGTTTAGGGAACTTGAGCAGGAAGTGGGGTCCCTGGGTTTAACGCCCTTCTCAGCTCCATAGCTACATATCCCATCTCCCAGGGGAGTACCCAGATGCACCCCTTAAGTCAAGATGGCAGCTTGTGGTATTGCACAGTAACTGAACTTTAGACACCTAAGTAACTTTCCTAGTGAAAACTCTGCAAGCATCTAGAAACTGTCGGGTGTCTAAACAGTTTTTTAGGACTAAGCTCTTGTTACCAGTAGACATTTAGTAGCACTATAGCCATTAATGCTTTCTTTGGATATAACCCATATTATGTACATCAGTGGTGCCCAAATGTTCTGCTCCATGGGTTGGATGATTGGCGTAGGTTGAGTTTTCAGGCCAGATGCACTCCATGGGCCTGATCCAGCATGTGTGGGACCAGGAGCCAATCAGGTGCATGCTGGATTGGACCCTTGTCCCCCATGCCATATGGTGGCCATGGCTCCATGGGGAATTGGACGCACTGCCTGAGCTCTAGTCCTGCACACTCCAGCTCAGGCCTCATCACCCAACCTCATGACCATGCATTAACCATCAGCCCCATTGTCTTCCTCTGCCATGATCTGAATGAAGCCTTGCCCCCCATCCCCAGCCCAGCACATTCAGGATCCGGCTCTGGGGTAAGATGTGAAGCTCATTTGGTAAACAGCTAATAATAGTTATATATAATTAAATAAAAAGAAAATTACAAGCATACTACAGAGATGTACTTTACAGTATTTACACACACCTATACCTGATATAAATTACAGTTAAATTGCATTAAAGCATCTAGCTTTCTGGCATCCTTAGAAACAGTTAAATCTTTCTCTCTCCCCTCTCCCCCCCACTCCTTTAAGACTAATTATTTTAATTATTTAGGCATAAAAGATTATTGAACACCGGTAGAATTTCCCAGTAGTTAGTTCAATTAATAAACAAGAGTTGGCAGTATCCAAATGATTGGCACGTATCCCTGGAATGAAGAACATAAAGCATATAAATGGCAGGTTTCTGCTGAAAAGAAGGATTTTCATAAGAAATGGTATGCCAATGTGAATTTGAATGATAGTGAATTTGGCATTTTTTCTAAATTATCATCCCTGGTAAGCATTTATCATTGTTTAAGTGGACAAAATGTATCATGATCCTAAGCAGTATTATGTTGACTCTGTTTTTTAAGTTATTGGGAATTAGATCAGGAGTGTATTGAAACTCTGGTTTAAATGCATACACTTCCACTCAAGTCACCATCACATGTATATGCTAATTCCACTGCTGAATTTGACTCATCCCATTCTTGTATTACCACCTCAAAGTAAAGAAGAAATATGTTATTTCTTTACTTTTTTTCTTAAAGTTCTGCCTTATCACTTCTGGTGCAGGTTTCATTTTACTATATCACAACTAATTACCCTAGCTAACTTAACAATAAGATACCGACCTGTCATATCAATTTTTCACACATTTTCTTTTTTCTGTTTCATATCTTGGAGAAATCTTATCTCCCTAATCCACTGCCATAAACTATTAGTCTGTAACATGGCTTGGTCTCAGCCTGAAGTAAAGTGAAAGTTGTAGATTTTCAAGAGAAAAAAGTAATGGCAATTGATACTGCTTTGGAAACCAAACATTGGCTCGTTGGGTCAGCTGTTTCACTGAACTTTAAGAAAACATTCTCCAGTGTTGTAGGCCCTCTTTTGCATGACAAACTCATTTCAGCTGCAGAAGTGGATTTTTGTTCTTTTGCCACAATGACTTGTACTTGATTTTTCTTACTTGAGTAACAGCTTGTTGAGCTTTCTGAGAGGGTTCAACACTAGCTCTAAAGTTGGCACATAAAATGTGATAACCAAGATAATATACCAATAAAAGAAAGGAAGACTTTGTGATTAAGGTACTAAGCAAAGGTTTGGTGTCCCTTTCCTAGCATTGCCCCATGCTTTCTGTGTTGTTCTTAGGCAAATAATTTAGTCTCTTTGTGAAAACGGAAACAATCTGTATAATGGGTGCAATGTCACTTTCTTTCTACCACACTTCCTTTGCCTTTTCTCTGAACACACAATAGTACTTAGAGCAGACATACAATGCTGAATATAACAGAACCCTGATCTTGGTTGTGGGCCTCAAGATGCACCTGTAATTAATCAGTAATTAATAATTTTCTAATTAAACCATGAAATTTGAGTTAAAGGAACATTTTGTCATACCTTTGTTGTTACTTTTGCTCTGTTTTGTCTCACTTAAATTATTTGCTTTCAGGGAAGATCAGCTCAATGTAACTCCATTCAAACTGGAATAGTGGGTCAAATTCACCCCCTGGGTTATACACAGAAGAGTAGAGTTATGCCTTTAGTAATGATTACCACAGGCTATTTAGGTAAATAAATGAGTCATAATCCTAGACTTCACTACTTGACTGATATTGGCTTCTTTGTTCTTTCTCCTCTTCTGTTAAACAAATTCTTTAAAGTCAAGAAAAAATGACTGAGACTAAAAGTTATGAAGAAACTTTGTGTTCTCCATGCAAGATGGCTGTAGGAAATGATGTCCACCCAATGACAGCCTGGTGCCAAGCAATAGTTTCTACTTCAGATGCTAAATATGAGAAAAGAAGTGCTAGAAAAGATGTATGCTTCAAAAAGAAAATAAGGTAAATCCCACATCAAATGGTTTAACGATGAGAGGAAAAAGGAAAGGGAAATGCTGTGCAGTATGTCATGTTCATTGTCCATTTCAAAGAATAATGAAAACCTGCAAAATCAACCACTGCTGGAAACTACTTTCATTTGAACATTCTAGATGTAAATAGTGTTATCTATTATTTAATAAGCTGTGACAAACCTCAAATTAACCATTGGCACACCTGTGTTTACAGCTGGAAGCAGTAACTATGCAGTGCCACTGAAAACATCAGTAATATTGTTAAGAGGATTAATGGGTCACTTTCCCTTTCTTTTTCTGCTTCCAAGGTTGAGTTCAAAAACTTTCTGAAGGAGGTGAAGGAATGTAACTGTGTTCATTGCAAACTATCTGCATCATTTGAGACCAGAATCTAAAAATGACTTTGGCATGTGGATTAATCAAAATTCTGGTCCCTGCTCAAGCACTGAACCTTTAATAAAAGACAGTAGTAGCAAAACCACTTGACAGTCCTGTTTCCTATTGTCAAATAACCTTCCAAAAATCTTCTGGCTAGCTGGCAATTACATGTGTAATTGCACATGTGTTCCAGATATATACAGCAATACAGGTGTCCCTACTAATCAATCTGTAGTTCATACCACATGTTAATTTGTTTACTTAGAAGATTAGTAGGAAAACATAACAGAGAGAAAGTTGACAGCCCAGTGAAGATGCATTTTATCATACAAAGGTAACTACACTATATGGAACAGATGATAATGCCTCTGCCTATGCATATACCCCCTTATTTGAAAACGGTTTAAAGTAGCTCATCAGTGGTTTTCTGCATGCTAGCTGGAATTCTGAAAATCTTTGAGGAAGTTGCACTATACTTTCACCTGAGGCAGGAGGGGATGATGGTTCTCATAAACAAAGAGCTGTCGGCCACATCATCTCTGTCATCCTCTTTCTTTTTTTCTCCCAGCCCAATTAAAATAGCATCCTTTAATTCCCATTGCTTTGAATTTCCCTATTTGTC
>NW_005841866.1:1102539-1122611 GCF_000455745.1 Alligator sinensis
CTGAATATTAATGAGGAGAACTGTTCAAAATATGTTTAACAATTTGTTTTTGCCATGAAGAATAACCTGTTCTTATTTCAGGGAGGTTCCAGTAAAAGGATGTAGTTTTACAAAATTCTTCAAAGTGTTTTTTTGCTAAATGGCTTTTCACCAGGAAAAAAAACCCTCACACAAACCATCAAGCAAATTAGGCAGACGAAAAATTAAACAAACACGTGCAACATTCAAAATATGTTTAACAATTTGTTTTTGCCATGAAGAATAACCTGTTCTTATTTCAGGGAGGTTCCAGTAAAAGGATGTAGTTTTACAAAATTCTTCAAAGTGTTTTTTTGCTAAATGGCTTTTCACCAGGAAAAAAAACCCTCACACAAACCATCAAGCAAATTAGGCAGACGAAAAATTAAACAAACACGTGCAACAACCAATGCTGCCAAAAGCAACTCATTTAAAAATTCACACTGGTGTTAAAAATGGTCACAGAGGCAGGGCAGAGTGGCACCTTATAGACTAATCCAGAGAGGGATAAGCTTTCATAAGTAACAGCCTACTGCATCAGATGCTGTGAAGATCTACAGTTAAGCATAATACCAGGAGCTAGAAAATCTTGAGTTGTATCCCAGCATCTGCTCTACAGAGGATTAGTAACACTTTGCACTTACATTAGCACTTTGCCTTCTAAATAAAGTTTGGAAATGACATTACAGATGGGCAAGGAGAGGCTCAGAGAAATGAAGTGACACATCCAAATTGGCACAGCAAATCAGTGTCAGAATTCAGGATTATGCTCAATTCTTGACAAGTCATTTAGCCACACGGCACATCATTTTTATATCTGTAAAAATAAAGTAAATGATTGATAAAATAAGTAAAATCTGAAAGAAATACCCAAAGAAAGAAATAAAATTAAGTAATTAGTAAGCTACTGACAGCCAACACACTTGTTTTGCGAGACTCTAGGATAAAATGGATTCAAGATATAGCAGGGCATGAAGAAACCAGCATTAAATCCTAGCTCCAGTAAAGGCAATGAGAAAACACCAGCAGTCTTTAATGGGACCAGGATTCCACCCCAGGATTCTAATCCTGAACCTTAGAATACATTGACCTGCAGCAGGCTTTGGCCCCGTCATTAACTTGTCACAACATTGGCATGGCAGTTAGTTACCACTGAGATTTTATATAATGCATGCAGACATGCCATCAAATCCAGTTGTTTGTTATTAATATTCAACTCTAGAATAAAGAGGCCAATCAAATTGAGACATTTACAAGACTCTTCATTCTCATGTTGATGCATTACTTTTTTTAATTAAAGGCGTTCTTCACCTGGTATATTTATTTCAAGCCCAACTTTCTGCCTTGCATTGGTTTTACAGCTGAATACATTGGTTTATTAAGTAAAATAAAATCACACAGAAAGTATTGCCTTCCTTCTCCAAAAAGAATAATGTGGTGGTCTTTGCAGGAAAGCTTCCGTTTATACATGCTGAAACTTTTTTTTTTTTACCTACTGTGTAGACCTACCAACAGCATTCATTTCTGTATTATGGAACACAGCGTGACAGGTTAGGAAGTAGCAGTGGGCAATAAAAAACCAAAAAGCTAACTGAAAACAAATGTATGCTGCTTGCGTATTTGGAAATCTAGCTTTGACCCGTATTCAGAAAAAAACATTTTGGCACTCACTCTAAGTACACACTAATGTTTATCCCTATTCAGCAAAACACTTAACCACATGCTCAAAGTTAAACACATTCTTAAAACCCATTGACTTAAGATAAAGCACACATATAAACAAACAAACATAGGGTTGGCTAAATTCTTTCTTAAAAGACTACGTACACTTTCCATTTGAAATCAGTGAGCCGCGTGTTTTTGCTTTCAGGAACAGAATTTGATCTGTCAGCAGTGATAACTTTTAAGTTAAGTTAAAGCCAGAAACCCCTTCTGATTTGAAGAAAGCAATTTTTACTCTTTAAACATTTTATTTCTTCACCTTCCTCTATTTTCTGCATACGGTAGGGGAAAGAATACAGTCTGATAAGAAGAGAATCAAAGAGAATTATAATCATTCAGAAAAGTTGCACTTTAGTAAAAGTTTGTACAATTAATTTTCCTGATTATAAATTTCCAGTGTGTTTGCTTGAGGAGGTTCCCTATGTTTACAGAGGAAGTTAATGTGCTGTAAGATATTTCTTTTATTTTTCAGGATGAATTTACTACCTTACTAATATTACTCTAGTATTGAAAAAAAATATATATTGAGAAGAAATACCTGTTTGGTCGATTAATTTGGGCTGTTTTTGCATGTGGTTTCTGCCTTTCTATTCTGTGCATTTTCCCCTTGACTGTAAAATGAATGCTTTGTTGTCTTTCCACTCCTTGCATTGTATTACTCCTGTGTGCAGAACAACTCTTATAAAATCTTGGTAAGTGGTGTGAAATCTTTGGGTTATGTTTCCATCTGAGATATTCTAATTTATGAATAGTCTCTGCCTTTCAAACTAGAGACTTGGATCAGTGCAAATATGTTACAATAAACATCTTCTTGGGCTCAAAAGAGCCTGCTGCTCTTATCCCTGTTGCAATGGTCTCTGTAGGTTGAGTTATCTCTGTGGAGACTGGCCTCTGGACTCTGACCAGTAGCTTTGGTTTTTGGAAGAATGTCCAAAGTTATTTGGGGGGGTATGATCATAACAATAAGTTGGCATTTATGTAACTATAACTTTGCATGTCAAACTAATAAATACAACAGAGGTTTAGTGCAGTGATTAATAATAAAAATATGACATTTATCAAGAGATTTTCTGGTATCCAAAATAACAAAGTTTTTTTCCTCCTGTAGTTTGCCTCATTTCTCTCTGCATTACTAAAGTTTCTGTGCTGCTTTTGACTTCATTGACCTTGATGGAATAGTGCAATTGTGAAGTTAAAGTGACTGATTGATGATCCATCACCTAATGAGAAAAAGAAACCTGTGAAAAATGTATGCTACCTGTTGAAAAGCATTATCTTTTTAATGGTGATCACTATATTTAATTTACTGTAGAAACCAAAGGTCAGGTGTTGGACCTTAATCGGTGCAAACTTCTAGTTGTAGTAGAAGTACTTGTAGTAACAGCAGTATAAACCTACTTCATTTTTTAGGATAAACATTTAAGTGGCTCTGGAGAGCAAGGGCATGATTCTGTCCTGCGAGTTTGTCATCAGTAGTGGCATAACAGGGTAGAACCATTGTAAGAGAGTAGTGAATGAGGCTCGTGAATGTCTGAAGAAAGCTGAGCAGCCTCTGCATGTCTTACCTTTGCATTTCAGAAAGGGGAGAAACTCTGTTTAAAGTTTGGTTATGAGCATACATATACTGTAGTGATCCTGGAGACTTTCCAAATACTGTTCATGTTTATGTACTGTATTTCAGATCTCATACAGCTATAGTTGTCACCTTGATTTTAATCCTGGCTCACAGGCAGTGAACACTGAATGACCCTATATTTTCTGTTCCCTATAACTGTGCTCAGGTGCAACATCCAGTGGTTTAGGGAGACTACAGAAGAAATATTCTGGCATTGTTTTTTACACACAATATTGTATAGTCTTTAGGATGCTGAGTATGGACATCTTTTGGCAACATTTGAACCTGTACAGCATTGTCATGCTGATTTAGCTATGTTTACAGTGCCCATTATGGTTTCTACTTTTTAAAAATAATGTCATTTATTTCTTTGCAGCTGCTATTAGTTACCCTTTTTTTTCTTGTGGCTGACATTGTCAGTGGTTACCAGAGCAGCTGCATGTAAGTTATAGAAAAGGTGAACCACATCTGTTTTTGTTCTTAGGGACTGACTATCCTTTGGGAAACTTTTGTTCCTAATAATGTGGATTAAGATTGCTTTACATTGGTCTTTACATAGATCTTGAATTCTTAAGTCACAGTGCTGCCACAGGATCATTTCAAATCATCATGACATTTTTGGCAAAAAAAGCCCATTGAATTTTAATATGAATTAGTAGGGCAGAAGCATTTATTTCCAATACAAATAATTAACTGTAGACCTATAACTTGAGATATTTTGGAAAATAACTTGAAGTTCTTGCAATGAGTATGATGTTGTATTGTTTCAATAGGGTACATCACTACGTTAGGGTAATCGCCACCATGGAATTAGGCATTTGCAATTTTCTGAATTCTGCTCATAAACTAGACTGTAGGTTATCTTGCTCCTAAGAAATGTGTCCATCTCTTTTCCACCCCAGTTATATAGGTAGGGTTGAAGAGCTCTAGTGGATAAGTCCAAGAAACACTTCAGCATCATCTGAGGATGAAGATGGAGGTTTTTTTTTTTACCCTGAAGAGCACACAAGCGATATGGCTGATATGGCTGTGGGGTTACAGATTACTGAACTGCGTGTGCCCTGATACAGACAGGCTGCAGCACAGTTAATAGACCAGAATGACTTCCCTCTGTGGAGGTTCTCTGTAGATGTCAACTGCAAAGATCCTTTAGCTGGACAGACACTGCTAGTCCTCTTTGTGACACGTCTAGCAATAGTGCACGCACTCTTTCAGCAACTGTTGCCTTACATGGCTATTCCACAATGGGCCCTTGAATCCCTTTAGGATGGGCAGTGTAGGGTGGAAGCAATATAGAAGGAAATGGTGGGGAGTGGGGGTGGGGAAAGGGGGGTTGTGCTTGTGTTCTCTCTAACAGGAACAAACTTGATCGTGAAGAAAAATATCCTTATAAAACTGCGGGTTAATACTAGTAAATATTTGCTGCATATGGACGAGATGTTGGATAAGTAATTGTTGCTTAAACCAGAAAACTCATACCTGAGAAACGGCTACAAAAGTCTTTCGTTATCTCATTTGCTGTAATTCAGCATATATGTAATTCAGCTGTATATAAATGTGCTTCCAGAGTATGTGACACTAGTAAATTCTCATTGCACTCTACTTGTGAACTGGTAATATTAGTAATAATCGCAAACCCATCTCCTGATATATATTTGGAATATCATGGAATCCTCTTGTTTCCCATTTTTTACTGTTCAGCCCTTCCATAGAACATTATTGTCACTGCAGACCTTTTATCCAAGGACTGTTGATCACAGCACAAGAACTGTCATCCTATTTGCATTCTGTGGATGCATCATTATTCACAACATTTGATGTCCATAAAACACATTAAAACTATTTCCTTGAGCAAAAATAATCAGCTCTCTGCTGTACATATCATTTGTATACTCAAATTGTAAAATGTAAATTGATATATAAGAAAATGGCCCATTAACTTTTTCATTAATGACAATAATACATTTTGTGCATCAGCAGTAGGAGGATCCTACATTCATTTTAAGAAACCTGAAGGATAAATGGAGACTTCTTTGTATTTCATAAAAATGAAGCCTCTTATCAAATACATTTTAGAGCTAGAAAAAAAGAGAGATTATTTTGTATGGCTAGATTTTCTTTTTTCCTTTTTTTTTTTTTTTTTTTAAATAATCTAGTAGTTGTTTCATTCTTAAAATAAAAATACTATCATGAGTCTGATCCTTCTGCCTTTAAGGCAACATTCTCAGAGAAGCCAATTGGCATTGTGCCTGAGTAAGGGATAGAAGATGAGACCCAACATGTTTGTTAAGTATTCTTTATTAAAGGAAGTATATATGTAGCAAGTGTGGAAAAAGGATATTGCATTTCACCTGGCAGCGGATAATTGTCCTAAAGCATTCCTCCTATCCCATCACAAGTTTAATTTTTCAATTTCATTTTAAATACTGGTAAAATCTAGATGTACCCTGATGTGCTCTATATCTCCCATTGCTGGATAACTTTGATGAGAATAGTTCTGTAGTTTTGTTCATGCAAATATGAAATCAGATTCAAATTGCAAATATTACTAGGTATTGTAAAATATAATAGCTGTATTACGATTTCTTTAGCATTTATATTGATTAACTTGGAACTTGGTACATGTTTTATATATAACTTAATACATCATTTGGTGTCTTTTTGGGTATTAATAACAGTAATATTCTTATAATTCATGTGAATTAACTCATCCAAATGTGTATATGACTAGCTGTCAAATTGCTGTATATTCTCCATTTGATTAAAACATAGATTAATAATTTGTCTATAACTGATACATCATGCACTAACAGATAAAGAGCATCTGATATTAAGTAAGTGAGAAATAAAATCTGCCTTCAGTAAATTGCTTAGAAAAATTACACAGTACATTTAAATTACCATTTGCTTAGCAACATGCCCTTGTAGACATTCCAGTGGGGCTATAAAATGATCGATTTACTTTAATTTTCTACTGAATCCTGAAAAAATGGCTATCAGTAACCTATCCCTTCATCATGGCATGCTGATTCACTCTGTGTATTAAATTTACTGGCAAGGAGCAAGACGTTAACAAAAAGTAACAGATAATGTGAACATTTCATGCATAATCTGTAATATGAGATATGTATTAATAGGGAAATTATGATGCATTCAATTATTCTGAAATGCCTTCCAGAGATGTTTTGATTTGGCTGCGCTCTGATAGTAGCAGCACAGCAGGGAGCATCTCAAGTGATGAATAACCTAATCTCCTAATCTCAAAATGGGCACTATTCACAGCTAGCCTAGGATAGACTGGTGGAAGAAACCACACTTTACATACCCAGCTACAAAAAAAAAAGTCTTCATTCTTTTAATAAAATGCATATTCCTAATTAATCCTGGTTTTGGCACCTATGATTCTACAAGTTTTAGGTGCTGATCTGGGAAGAAACCTTTGCTCACCTCTAAAATAAACTTACTAAACAAAAGACTATAATAATAATTGCATGTGCTTTCATGATTATTAGCATTAATGGTTGTTTTTTATGACATTATGCAAAAGAGCTCTTTCTAATTTACCTAGTTTAATGTACACCTGGAATGATCTTTATCACATATACATTTTTTCCCATTTCTGAAGAAACACACTAGAACAAAAAATTCCTCATTTTTGTACCATAAGCCCTATGTGCTAGAATGCTTGCTTGTGTGTAATTAAGCAACCCCCTTTACTACTTCTCATGGTGAACAATAGTCTGGTTTCTTAGAGAGGTCAAGCAGGATTTATTTTATTGTGTACATACTCTGAGTAATCGTGGTGGCTGTCAGACAGTAGCCTGCCATTCCTTGTCCATTACTGAGGCACTCTCCAAACAGAAGTACAGATAGACTATTTTACTCTCATTTACTTGCCTCTTTGCATGGAATCATAGCAACAAAAAGAAAACAAAAAAGCCCCCACGAGTTAAAAACATGACTATATAGCAAACAATCCTGAAAAAAATATGCTATGCAAATATGCAGGATTTTTTTTGTATTTAATTACTTGATTGCATTGGGCTCACTTTTTGATTAATACAATTTGGCAAAAGGTAATATTACACCAGTGTATTACAATTTTTAGTAATTATTCAATGTTAATATGGCAGACTTCTTGAAGAAAAATGAGAAGGAAACCTAATCTCTTTTTTTCTCTCCAGTTCACAATATTGTTTGTGTGGTAGTAATACTAATACTTGCATATAAATACATGTATTTTATCTTTGGGAATTATCTTGACTAAAAAATACTGACAGTCTCCCCTGACTTCATGCTCTTAATGTCAGACTTAAAATTATTGGGATTACAAGGTGCAAAAAAATTATTTTACATTTAGTTTTGTTATGCTGTGGTTTACATGATTTACTAAGTGATTTGTTATAATAAGTACCTTTGCAGTTTAATCATAATGCCACATTATGTGTGCTATTTTACAAAGATTGCACTTTACCTTGTCTAACGTTTTTGGCAGCCAGGCTTATAAACTAGTTTTCTAATATAGAGCAGAAAAGCATAAGACTACTTGGATAGCCTTTGCTTAAGCAATTTGATTTCCTCTGTGTTCTGTTTCATGTGAGCATCATGTTAAACTACAGCAAGACATGGTGCTTTTTAACTAGCCTTTATTATAAAGGTCCCACATCTGCTATTATATATACTCACTACAGTACGTACTTTGCACTGCATTTAGTCACTAATCATGGCTTAGCAAACAAGGAAGAAGTGGGCCCCATTTTATGAAACTTTCAGATGAGTGATGTTCAGTTTATTTCAGTCTTTAGTATACTAGAATGTACAATTGCTCTGAAGATAAATAAAAGATTCAGCTGGATGCCACTGGAGAGCAGAGCAGCATGTCTTTGGCATTGCTTGAGTCTTATCTGATTTGGATTTGTATACCTCATGGGGAATGGCAAAATATTGGAACAGACGGCTTGATATTTCCGAAGAATATAGTGGGCTTTATTAGCACCAGTTTCACTCCCTGACTGACGGCTTTTTCAAATTTTTTATCTTATTAATCCGTGCTACTGTATGTAAATGTTATTCCTCTCTGCATAAGGGAGGCAACCAGCGATTTGTAATAAATGCTTATGAGTGCCTGAGGCTGCACTTAAACTTTAAAACATCTATTATTAAGTTGCAAAAAAACACTGTAATGGCCAATAGTGACCTCATAGGAATTTTAAACTGTGGTCTGCTCTTCTGCATTAAAAACAAAAAAATTGCCTGAAGTTAGAATTATGAGCAATGCTATTTTAACAGCTGCATTTTGATTATTAAAGTGTGTTTTACAACTGAATTACAATGCTTTTATGGACTCTAGGTATAAGATTTTAAAAGGTCATTAAACATAGTCGGTTTTGTCACAGTAGGTGTCATTGTATACAATGGACACTGCACAATCTATTTTATGTCATGGCACTTAGGATTTAAAATAACACAGAGAAGCATTTTAGTTTGCTTAACCATGTAGATTACTATAGATCTTTTCAGGTATTTTGACAGTGTGCAGTCTGAAATGACTGCTTTCATTATTATTTTATTAATTTGACAAGAAGCCCTACAGATTTTCTGTGTATCAATGATCCATTTGTCCCAGAAATAATTAAAAATGCCAGCCTAGAGCAACAAGACAACAGAAACACTTCTGGCAAATCAATGTTGAGAAATGCATTGCTTGTACTGTAGCCAACTGTTTAGTCTTGAACCATTTCTACATTTTCTATATCTTATAGAATATGGGCTCATTGACAGTAGGTATTGACCTGAAGTGTAGGTTTGCAAAATGTAGGACCTTTAAATTGATTTATCTAGTATGTCATATGCTGGGTACTATGTGTAATGTTTACATCTTTTACTACATAAATACAGGATGAAACACTGAATTTTTTCTCCGTCAGTTATAGGAAAGCAAGGTAGCAAATGTAAACTTAAATTTGCTTCCCTTTGACCTGTTTGTTAGAGTTGGAAATATTTAAATCTTTAATTTTCTTTTCATTAATTTGTCATGGTGTTATCCCTATGAAGAACTAGAGTACATAAAATATATGAGTACAGTTTCTGGGTTGCTGCATGTTAATGAGTGCAAAAGGAAAAAATGATAAGTATAGAAACCTCAAAATATTTGACAAAATGTCACAAAGGATTGTATTTGCATGTACTACCATGGGTAGGACATAATGATTAGTGTGCAGTGCGTTTCTGGCAGTACCTACTCTAGCTTATCCTGATAACATGTCGGCTGCACAGCTTTGAATATTGTATATGTTCTTTGAACATATCTATGACTAGCGTAGCTGTCATTCTATTGAAAAATGTGGCTGCACGAATGACAATACTGCTTTAATTTTTTTTTAAAGAGGACGACTTCTAAATAATTATTATCATGCTAATAACATTTGTATTCTTTTGTGTATAATTAAGATCTGCCTGTCTAAGCATGAAATAGGGTTGAAATCTTGAATAAGTATGCTATCCTTAACCTATTTAGTAAATCAGTTTTAATTTAGTATTCTTTAGGTTATATCATAACAATAGAACTGCTGTATACAGAAAAATCCACGATTTATGGCTATAAACCTTCTTCGAAATGTTTAATAATAAGCAAAGCTTCTGTGAATTTTTTTAAAATCCACTATTATAAATGTAAGTGCTGAATAAAAAATGATTCAGCAATTACTGAAGTCATGTGTTTTTAATTAGTATTAACTCTTTATTACCTAGCATTAAATTGTACATGTTGTTTTACCTTTTTGAACCCTGAAGGTTTATATTCGATATAAATAATATATATATATTGCACAGTATAAGAAATAAGACACATTTTGATTACGGTAAAATTTATTTCATTCATCTCTTTCTACATGCTGCAGTAGTAATAGCATATTTTTATTTCTCACATAATTTTGCATCCAATCCACTGGAAGATAATTATCCTTAAATGATGCTTGCATCATTCCTACCCCCCACCAAAAGATGGTTGCATATTGGTGGCAAGTTGTTATGTTTTCTACTAAAACTCATATGCTTATCAACCATTGTATGGTGTGATTTATTAGGTTATTGGGAAACACCACCATTTATCAATTATGGTATCATACGAGCAGCTCGTAAACAAATCAAGCAATGCCAGTCAGGAAAAACAAAAGAAAATGTCATCAAGAAGTGACTGGTTGTGTACTGAGCCTGTTGTTACTGGCCCTTTGCTGCCAAATCTAATAGTGCTAACTGCTTCTCATATAGCATGGCAAAATAAGTGTTTGTAGGGTAATTTGAAGGCACTATCAAGTTTACATTCTTGTTTCTGATTATCTCATTTATGGGGATACGTTCTCAATTTCCTTCTGAAACTATTGAAAAGGGGCTAATTCATAGTTCTTGTGCCTGTACCTGGTTTTGGGGTGGGGTGTCAATGGAGAAGGGAAAAGTCCCTAGGAAGTTGCATGGAGCTGTTTAATAGCTACAGTTGCAATGCCAAGTTATTCTTCCAATGGTGTCTTATGGTCCTGTCCTATAAAGAAAATAAGCATTGTGGTATCAACAAATGCAACAATGTTCTTTATAGACCTCGGTTTGTGGGCCATAGATTGTCTGTCCTGCTTTTTTTTTTATATACTGGATCTGTACCAGTCTTATTGCAACTGATGTTCTCTGCAGCTGGACAACAGGCAATACAGTTTGCCCTAATGACTCTTTTCTACTATTATATTGATTCTACACAGATCTCATGGTATTTGTGGAGCATTAACTCCTCATAATAGGGACACCAGGTCCTCCAAAAGCATTCGTCACAGAATGGCAAGGTATAAATAGTCTGTGCGCTGCATACCCCTAAATCCCTCTATTGTGAGGGACAATAGAGATGTATCTGCAATGAATCATATTCATAAAACTGCCTAAGTTTTATCTGGTAATGACTAATTTTGTTTAACAACTGTTGCCCTAATGGCCTTTTTTGGATTAGTTAGCTTCTGAAATGTTTTCTTCTTGTGGAATTTGAATAAAACAATTACATAATAATACATAACAACAACAACAAAAGATCTCTACTCCTGATCAAAGAATCATTGGGCCAGATCCTCTTTTGTTGTAAATAAGTGACATCAGCGTATATAGTGTTCTGTACCAGTTGAGAATTTGGTCCATGATATATTGATATCAAATGCAATAGCATCTGCTCTGCTAGGTTATGTACAAGCTTTACATTTAGATTGCCCTAACCAAGGGCAGGGTGATCTAAATAGCCCAGCACATATGCATTCATGGGGTTTAGGTAGGTCTAAAAATGGCATGCCCAATTCAAAGTTGGTTTAACTGAGCAGTGAACTAACTTTAGATCAATTATGGGTTATCCCAACGTAGTGAACACTGGTCTGTATTCTGAGTACAGCCCTAGTTGGGAAAGCCAAGCCAGTTGCCACCACTCCCAGGGCTGTGCTGTTCTTCCCCCCTTACACTGACTAGGCTACTTTCCCCACACCGACTACCACCCCCCAATCCTGCCAGCCCCTCCCCCTCCCAACTTGCTTGTCTCTGGCTGCCCATGCGTCTCCAAACAAGCAATAAATACATGTTTATTGGCTCAATCTTTTAGCTTATGCAAGGATGAATTTGGTGACCTATGGTGTCTTTTTGGCCCCCCATACTGGGAATTGTGCCTGTAAGGCAAGGTCTTGGCAGTACATTGAGAGAATGTAAAGCATGAGTATGATCTTCTTAGGAGCACTGAATGAGCATTCACTATGGAAAAATGCCATTGCTGATATACCCAGTCATTTCTGTGTTGTTATAAATGCAGGTTTTGGATGGGTGTCTGACTGAAGAGGGAGAATATAAAAATTTTTGGTTAGAAAGTGAAGTAGGTTGGGCTTTTCTAAGGAGACAAGAGGGGTTGGTTACTGGAGTTGAGCACCTGATTCCATTGTTTCTTTGAAAGTCCCAGCACAGTAGTTAACTGTTGAAGGGCCATTTTCTTTTACATGGCCTAACAGGTGGATGGAATCGATATTTTTCCAACCACCACAGTTTCCCTGCCATTTGACCCAATATTTTTGTCAAATGACATTTCACGATAAGGATGTTGTGTTAAAGAATGTTAACTAGCTTTATTGGCTCTGTCAAATGTATAGTATGCTTTATTCAATCACCACTCAGTGGCACTAAGACAGGAAACTTATCCTACATGCGTAGAATTTCGTAGACATTTAGCTAACCACAGGACAAAAACATATTATAAGTATACTGTAAGACCACACTTTAAAATACAGGTCAATCTGTGAATAGCAAAATTTAATTTTGCTCATATTCTTTTAAAGAAAAAGTCATTACTTTCCATGCCAAATGCATGGTTCCTACTAGGAAAAAGTCAGCCTTCAGGGATAATATAGACTCTGAAATACAGCTGCTTTTTATGAAGATCGCACAAGATAATTCACTTCCGCAAATATGTTTTTAATGCCCATTACCAGTTGCCAGAATTTAAATAAAATCCAGTAAGACCTTGATCCTCCAAGGTACTAAGGACTATGGGTGGATCTAGGATTTTGAAGAGATGGTGTAGTTCATAACCATATATAAGCCAACACTAATTATATCAGATGGTTTTTGTTGCATTCCCAGAAGGTTAATAATTTTGGGCAGTAGAGACCAGTGGTACCCAACCTTTTGCTCCTGCCATATTGTGTCTGCAGCCCTGCTTGCTGCATCAGGCCCTGATTTTGGCCCCATGAGCTGGCTTGGGTACCAGCCCTGGCCCCAGTTTCTGCATTGGGCCTGGGCCCCCAGGGCCAGATGATATAGGCCTGCAGACTGGAGGTTGAGCATCACTGTTTAAACTAAATGAAAGAATAAATTCTAAACTTGAAGATTAGTATGAATTCTGTGCTTCAATTACAAGAACGTAGGTATTTTGTTAGGTGGTGGAAAGCTGGGGCTAATGGGGCTTAGCCTCCCAAACATGGCTCCATTGCTCCAGCGCCACCACCATGCCCCACTGCTGCAGCACCACACCAAGCAACCCCACCGTATGCTGAACCCGTAATGGCCTTGTGGGAGGGAGGGGCAGCAAACACACTGCCCTGCACTGCTCCTTGCATCCTCCTCTGTACCGCCCCCTGCATCCCCAGTCCACCTAATAATATTTTTTCTTTTCACTGCTCGGTATTTTTGCTGGGTTTTGGTAGTTTGACACATGGAGAAAATTGATTTCTCAAGTAACCAGGTCTCATGCTATTTAGGGTGCAATTATGTTCTCTGTTGGCTTGAATTACACTCATAAACATGTTGACAACCAAAGCACCTTGGAGCACTGATGGAGCATTTTGCATTAGCTGTGATTTCCTGGTAGGCTCAGTGTGTAACTCAGAATGGTGTAGAGCAGGACTGTGCAACTTCTAAGTGGCCTGGAGCCTCATCACTGGTAGCCCCTGGCCTCCTTCGGCCACGCTTCTCCCCCCTCCCCCACTGCTCCACAGCTGTAGACTCCCCCCAGTACCATGGACTCTGCCCTGCCAGACCTCACTGCTCCCTGGGTCAGGAGTAGGAAATGGAAGCCAGAGGAAGGAGAAGTAACATGGAGAACCCCATTCTACAGCAGTAGGAAGAATAGCAACTGGATAGTAGCCAAGGGCCCCAAAATTAACCTTTCATGGGCTGCATTCAGGGTATAGCTGTTTAGTTGGGTAGACCTGTATTCAGAGTGCTGAAGTGCTAAGTTGCTGAAAACATGATAAAATGTGACAAAGAGCATGTCTACACTATAAGCTAAAGGCATGATTGCAGCTCATGTAAACCCAAACAAGTTTAAACTCCTGAGTTTGGGTTTTTAGCATTTTAGCTAAGTTAGCAGAGGCTTTTGCTCATGCTGCACAAACCTGTCTCGGATCCTAGATAAGTATTCAGCGGCTGAAGCTACTGTATTTACTCAAATTTAAGATGACCCTCAACTTAAGACAACCTCCCCATAATAATTAGATTTTGTCATTTAGAAATTATTTGTAGCTCTCCATGTATAGAATCTAATTGGAAAGCTATCTTCAATTCACCCATCCTAGCCTGGGGCATGGAGAATGGCCCCAGGCCATCCCCTGTTTCAGCTGTGCAGGCAGTGCGCAGCTGGTATGGATCCAGGCTGGGGCCATTCTCAGTATCCCAGGATGCAGCCAGTGTGAAGAAATCTCCTTTATGACTGTCTGTGTTTTGCTGTGTGTCTTGTTTGGGCTGTATGCTTGACTTCCTCCCACACCCACTTACTGTGTCCAAACTCTTTGTCTTCAGTTTCCCGCCAAGGAACCTGTGGAACCAGTTTTGTGACACTGCTCACTCCACCAGGGGTTACTGACTACTTTTAAAAGGATCGGGCTACCTCTGCAGTATTCAGAGGATGCTGGTTTCTGGTTGGAGTCCAGTAATGAGGTCAGAAAAGTTATTTAAGGGTGAGTTCATCTGGTCTGGAGGTTCTTCCTCTGGGGGAGGCATTTTGGAAATGCAAACAGAAGCATGGGCCTCCTGAGTCCTCTGGATGTATATGTAAGTAACTTACCTGAAGTTTAACCAATAAATTAGGGTTATGTATCTTTAGGTGCATGTTAAAAGGGCCAACAAGCCCATTCTGTTTTGGTCAAGGTTTTATTTTCTAATACTCTTCTGTCTTGTACTCCTTCCCTATTCTATCTCTTTCTGATTAATAAAAGCTATCTGTTACAGCATTCCTAGCTATGAATGCCTGAGTGGAGGGACAGGCCTAGCAGAGTGAATTGATTCTGTCCTTCCTGAAAACAGCCTGGGTGGCTCAGGCTATAAGGAACACGTAGAAATACTACCAGTGGGCAAAGCACCTCAAGATCTTCAGGGTCACTGTACCCCAGGCTGCACAGGGCCCTAACAGAGACCAGAGCCTGGGTGGTGGCAGCGACTACCCTGGGCTTGTGAGTGTGCTCCTGGAAGGGGGTTGGCCAGACATAGGCACCCCAGGTGAGGCACCCAAAGCATAGTTTTGGTCAGGCACAGCGAGGTGGGTGGCTCAGCGTAGTAGCATCCCCTACTGTCCCACCATAGCCTTCATGGAGCCTATGAGTGTGAGCAGCAGCTGTGGCCCCAGCCCTAGGTTAGGGCTGGAGGCTGAGTCACAGAAGCCACCTGCCTCCTCCACTGCCCTTGTACTCTAGTCTAAGATGAGGGGCTTCCCCCTACATTAAATGGACTGGGGGGGGTGGAATCTCAGAATTGATTAAATACAGTAATTTAAAGCTAATTCAGGTGAGTCAGCATGAGTTGCAGTTAGACTTTCTAATTGCAATGTGACAAAACCTACTTGGAAGAGAAAAGATCAGTGACAGAACTTAATTTTTTCAAGAACAAACAAACCCAAAACACCCTTGTGTTATTCACTCTTTTCAATGCTATCAATTTAAAAAAAAATCATAATGTTGTAGAGAATGTTTTTCAAGATCTCTATAAACTTTAAAACAGAAGTACTGGGATTTTTTATAAACATAAGCTTTCATTTTTTAGTCAACTGTAGTGGCAATCTTCTCAGATACAGATGGAAGGAGATGCTCTTATCCATAGCAGCTACCTGAAATCAAGGAGCGGCTCAGGATCTAATTACTAGTACAACTTGATTTTCTGTGATTATAAAGGAGGGATATAGTCCTTCAGTTAATGGCACCAATACAGAGTCAGATCTTTAGCTGGTCTAAAGCAGTGTAATGGCATTGAAGTCTTTTACAACCCTTACAACTGTTTACACTAACACACAATTTATTTTTTGCCTTGAGAAGCAGCAAACTAACACTCATCCAAGCACCATGTCAATTTTTTCTATTTCACCAGCTGAATCATATGTGGTAGGTACAAAGGACAAGGTGTCACACGTAATAAATAAACAATAATTATCCTTATAAGTAAAGTGGATTTTTAAAAATATCCACTGATTTACCAGGTAAAATTTATTTCAGTTTTGAAAGAATGACCAGAAGTCTTCATAAGTCAGTATGATGACTCTTTTTCCATACTGGTTAGATAGTCTTTTTGTTTATAAGGCCTTTTCCTTAATTGCTCCTGTTTTGGGCCATCATTTTTTTTTCTCCATGAGGCATCTTTATTTAACAGCAGAGGCTAATTTCCTGCAAATCCAATTTTTCATGTATTTATGTGCCCTATACATGCCTTTTAGCCAAGAGATTCTCTCTCAGCATCTCAGGCCTGACAGGGAAGACTCCAGTGTTTCATTTCCCATGTGTTTTGCAGTTACATGAAGAACAGTACTATGTGGAGATATCTGAACTAGCTCTGAATGAGCTAGCTTGGGTACTGGAAACAACATAGCTGAATTAACACCCCTATTGGTCTAATTAGCCTGCTGAGAAGCGGGATATATTATCCTAGGAAGAGTGTATTGACACAGCTCTACTGTTTCTTGCACTTCACTGAACTTATTCCAAGAATAAGCTATTTCTTGTATCCCTGCACAGAGATATCCCATATAGATGTCTCTAATACTTGTGTCTCAGTGAGCCAGCCAGCATCTGTTGACCTGAAACACAAGGAAAAAAGATGCCACCAGCAAGTATATCAATGGCATTTGGTTTTATTCAGAGAAAGTAGACATGTAGTAGGAGCTATTGTCCCATGACACTAGCTACTTTACCTACCTTCTCAATCAAACAGGGAGAAAGAGGCATCCTGTAGCATAGATATGAAAGAGCAGACTAATCAGAGGTGAAAAGACAGGGCACATCTGTGAAAACTGATGAGCATCTTTCTCTTTCTTTCAGCCCATAGCCTCAGACTATAGCCAACTGCTTCTTTCAGAAACAACCTGTGCTAAAGTGCCTGATGGAACTAGCCATGAATGTACATATATACAGCCTGGTGCCAATCCTCGAGGTACTTCTGAAAGGCAGCTTCATCTGCCTGCATGACAGAGACAGTTATAGCTGATGGAAAGTCAGGAGAGGACTAAGAGATTCAATAGCA
Organism: Alligator sinensis; assembly: GCF_000455745.1. NCBI lineage: Eukaryota > Metazoa > Chordata > Crocodylia > Alligatoridae > Alligator > Alligator sinensis. The sequence continues at coordinate 1,119,899 of NW_005841866.1, forward strand.
CAGTAAAGGATACAAGAATTATAAATAAGAAAAACATTCTGCAGCAAGAGCCACAGTGATTTGAGGTAAATAATAGATATCCCACATTAGAACCCTCTCTCTCAAAAATTGCATCAAATATTTATTATCTGGAAATGGTTTAAACCAGGGGGCCAGCAACCTACAGTCCATAGACCACATCTGGTTTTTGGAGCCATTGGACCTGGTTTGTGGATGTGGGGCTTTGGCAGTGGGGGGCTTCAAGCAACAGTCACACTTCTCAAGCTGCAGGGATGAGTACCAGCTGTGGATGGTTTCCTCGTGCTATATTTTACACATGTTCCTTTAATAAAGCAGTTATACACACAGTGAAGAGGAAGGTCAACTTCTCATGGTTGAAATGTCTGATTATATGGGAATAATACAAATAAATAACCCAGTGAAATGTTTTGGAAAAGCTTTAGAAGAGAATAAAATAATTATCTTGGCGCTACAAGGAAGTCAGACTTGGTGTTGTGGTGACTTTCCATCCAAACTAAGTAGGTTCAAGAGCTATGAAATAAAAGGGTAACAGAAGGACACATTTTACCTTGATAAATATTGAGCTAAAATATTGAAGACAGAGAAATCAGAAGCTAATGAACTAGTAGTTTACATTCTAAACCTGTGTCAGAAATTGTCAGGTGCATGCCCTCATCCATGAATCCTTTTGGCCACGTGCAACCTATACATGCAGGCTTATAAACCTAAGCCATATACATATAAAGTTATGCTTCTCTTTATGTTCCTGATAGCTAATGGGCTTAAAGCATCTCTTAAACTTCATGCTTTCCAGTGCTCCTGTTGACATAACATGGCCAGCATTGCTTCCCAGTGAGCATGTCTGCACATTCATCAATGCACTTTTGTTGCTGCGCATTAAATTTAGTACCTCTAATGTGAAGTACTAAATAAATGTGCATTAAGCTGTCCTAATGTGCACTAGCAAAAGCACATGCTTTTTTAGTGATGCTTAATCTACAGTAGCCTATTTTTTACTGCACATTAGCATATTAGCACGGTTTTTGACACGATGCTCTAATGTGCAGTAAAATAGGCTACTGCACACTAAAGCACACGTGTCCCAGTGTAAAGTATTACCTAAAAGACTTCAGTGTAGAAAAAAGTTATTTATATGGTGATAATATTTAGTTACCATCTTACAAGCTCACCTATGAGAGTGTTTTTTGGCTTGCTACTCTAGTTTTGGTTTTTGTAGCAACTTGGTGAGTTTCCCAGCATGTGCCACCTTGAGCATCTGAACACAGAACAAGAACAATGAAGCAGCTGATACACTGATTCTCACATATCCTGCCACTGTGTAGAAACCAAGAAAATGTGCACTGGAAACATTTTCTTGTTTCTGGTAAGCATGGTCTCATCTAGTGCTGCTATCCAGCTGGATCTTTGACATGTCAAACCAGTCAAATACACTTCTTTAAATGAGACAAAAATGCTTCATGCACAGAAATGAATGCAAACATGAAATCCATTTTCCAGTGCTCCTCTCTTTCCTTGCTTCCCAACTACTGAATGTATTCATGAGGCTCTGAGCACATTGTTGTCTGTTGAGTGGTGGTATTCTGCTACCAAGACATAACTGTTGTAAGGTATTATAACCTGTGTATAAAGTACCTGAGATACGTTAGGAATAAGATAAAGGTTGGGAAATAGATTACTACAGTCTCAAAGAAATATATTTGGTTTGCAAAGAGTTATGGAAATGTTGGACTATGGGATATTCCTCAGTCTTTACCAGGGAATGTGGTGGAGCCTAGCTCATAAGACTGAAGAAAAGGGAACTTTATTTCTTCCTGTCCTGTTGGGTTTTGTGTTTGGACAAGGCCTTTTTATTTGGGTGTTGGGAAGGGAGTATTCATTGAACTTCATGCTTATTGGTAATGGCCAATAGGCTGTTGTCACTCTGTAACTGAGCAGTGTCCACTCCATATCTCTTATCCAAGCATAGAGAAGAAAATATTTAGGATTTTTTCAGTTCTGTGATCTGGATTCTGAGCCACTTGTGTTTTCATTTATAGGTATTTTAAAAATTCTTTTTCCTTTTCCTAAAACACTGCAGTGTGAGATCAGATTCACAGCCTGGCAACAAAATTGCCCATTGCTTTCTTTTCCAAATAAATGATAAAATAAAATTGTCTTCTCCCATAGGTAGTGATGAGAATGAGTCTTGTGGTCTAAAGAAACCATAATTCAGGCTAGCGAAAATAAAGGATAAGCAGACTGTCATAGTTACTATGTTGTAGCTCTGACCCCTCCTGGCCATTTTGAATGCACCTCTTCACAGGTTTCTGGCCTCTGTCTGCCACCTTTCTCAGAATGGAATCCTTCAATTCTCTCACTTCTAGACCAAGTCCTGGGTTGTAGTCCCCTGTGTATCAGCTATGATTACCTCAACAGGTCTTCGTTGCCTGTGATTCTCTTGCCTCCAGGAGACTTGACAGTGGTGACCAATGAAAAGAACAAAGTATTATTTATTTGGGGCAAAAACATTTAATAAAAAAAATACATCCTAAAACAATAAACAGACTGTGCAATAAGAATTGTGCACTAATACACAATTATTAGGAATAGAAAAATAAGTTATGAGGAGTATAAATCTTCCACATGGGAATCCTTGTCAGTCTGACTTTCTTTTGCTTCCTCTGCAGATTATCTGTGTATCAGGCTCTTTCCC
>NW_005841866.1:1122630-1129989 GCF_000455745.1 Alligator sinensis
TGTCTCCTCAGACAGTTTTCATGTTTGGTGGTCTTTAGATATGTAGGCTACCTGCCTGGCAAAACAAGACTGGAAACTGGATAACGTTATCCTTGAAATCAATGGATTCCCCATTGCCTTTCATGTATGTGATGGGAGGTTCTTTTCTCGATAGCCACTGAACTGTGTTACTGCATAATTCTGGTTGAACTCAAGTAGTATAGGCATATAATAAATATCCCATTATGCTCACTGTAGCCTATCTTGATAATTCAGTGATGTATTGGTATTGTTTGATTATTACCTAGCATCTCCCATATCTGAAACACAGTGGTGTGATTGGGATCTGAGAAATTTTACGTCTGGCATGGCAGGACATGCAGTGTTTGGGAAAGGACATAAAATTCCTCAAGTACCAATGGGAACATTATTTTAATGTCTGATAGTGATTAATTAATACATAGTTGCTATCATAATGTGCTATGTGTCTTGCAAAAGTATATGGAAAGTTAATCCCTGTCAGGAGAACTTAGATTCAGAATTGATGAGATGGGCAAGCCATAGAAAAGCAATGTTTAAAGATGTTGAGTTGATGTTTTGTAGCACCTCTAAAAAAAAAAAAAGGAAGTGATTCCCCTAAGTCATCCTCTTGACCTGTACCTTTTCCTCTGTGCAGGTGCTTCAAACAACAGGTTTCACCATTACCCACTGTGATGTGTGCTATACTCCATAGAAATCAAATCAAGGGTTAGGTGAAAGGGGCAGTCAAATGACCCATCCTTCCCTTCTATTGTCTGGTGCCAATTTCTGTTGCTCTTCCATTTCCTCAGTAGAGGAGGGAAATGGTGCTCTTTGTGTGGCTGCAAGAGGTAGGAAAAAAACCCAAATGAGCACAGAATATCTTGTGACGGCTACAGTGTGTTCCCACTCAGAGATTAGGGAAGCTGAAAACTGCATCTGAAAATGAAGCCTACTATTACACTGTAGAGGAGGAGCAAGGGATATGGTTCACTATGTAGGATGAATATTTTTAGAATAAATGAACCATTATACAACCTATTATGAAACAAATGAAAGTGTTTGGGTACTGAGAAAGGAGATATGTCATCACAATTACGTTCGTATTTAGATGTTTAAGTAAAATTCAGAAATTGATTTATATGTGAAATTTTGGGGAAGAGTGGTATTTAAATACTATCAGCAGAAAAATTCATGGCTTTCATATATTGTTACAAACTTTTATAGAGGATTGCATCTGTTGAAGTTTAGGTATACACGTGCTGATAAAATCTGCCTTCACAGAGGATACAAAGTAAAGTTGAGGTTTTACATTATCTTTCACTTGAGGAACAAATTAGGCAAGTTATAACAACCTATAAAATATCAGAGCACTTTTTTGTGTCTATTCCAAGAAAACCAGTTTAAAACCCCAGTAAATATATAAAGTAATTTTGCCTTGCATCTAAGATTTTTTGAACAATAGAGTGGAGTGCTCTCGGTCAGGGAATTGCATTGTCTCTGTAAACAGTAACAATTTCTTTGTCGTCCTAAGAAGACATAATGCAAAGGTGTAATTTGCTGGCCAATATACTTAAATGTGAAAATTCACTCCTATTTGAAAAGGTATTTTAGAAAGTATACCTGATCCATCACTTCGTGAGAGATGTGAAATAATAAATAACCTAACAAATACAATGCCATATGACAAATTTGAAAGCACTTTCACTTAATCTCTGCCTTGATGAAACTCTAATCTATCTTTTTAAATATTTTCAAAGGTGTCCTCAAAGACCTAGTAGAAATTTCCACTGTATTTCATTTCATTCCAAATGGTTCAAAAAGGAAGAACATTTTATTTACTGGTAGTGTAGGTACTTAGCAGATAAATACAGCGGGCAGAAGATAATGAGCTAAATGCAGTTTTCTTTCTTTACCTGAGTGAGCAGTGCCACTAAGGTCATTGGAGACAGGCAAGTGTGCTTTATTTCATATTCCATATATAGCATTCATGTTGGACTTGACCCTCCATATGGATATTGGTAATGTTAGCTAAATCTTAATAAGGTAATGTTTCTACCACGCTTTGTGCATGTATGTGTATGTATATGAACACCATTTATTTATATGGCAAACATCAATTTAGCATTTTAGTTCCTTACAAGTATTCAAGTATTTTGTCCTCAAAATAGTCTTATGAGGTGGGAATGTACTCTCTTCATTTTATAAATAAGGAATAGAGGTATAAGGTACTGTAAGTCACTTTACCAATGTCACAGAGGGAATCTATGGCCAAGTCAGGAATTAAACCTAGGTCTCCCAAATCCCTATCCAGTGCCATATACACTAGACTGTTCTTTCTACCATCTGCCCATCCCACAGTTGATTATTGTGTAATAAAAGTCAAGAGCTACAAAGGGGTCGTAAAACCCTCCTAAAGTTTGTGGATGATTCTCGGAGGTGCTGAATGAATCTAGCCCTATTTTGAGTCCATAGCCCCTGTCAGTACTCATCACTTCTGAAAAACAGGGCCCTAGAGGCCTATCTGAAGCTTATGTGAACTTCTGTGTTTTCTCAGTTGGTTTGGAAACAGTAACGGGCCATCCCAAACCTTTTTGATACTTTCTTTTTCCTTGAGCTGAAAAGGCACTGAGAACAGCTTTGTTCAGGTCATTTGAAAACTGCCTCCAGACATAATCAGTACCACAGAGCACAGAGATGCTTGAAAATGAGGAAAAAATGAGGGTGCAATGATGGGCAGGTGCCCTGGGCACCAACTTGTGTGTGTATGTGGGGGGAGAGAGGGAGGAAGGCCAGAAAAAAGCTGCTGCTACCGCAGCCGTGCAGTTGCCCTGGTGGCATAGTGGCAGCTGGAAGTTGCCACTGCTTGTGTGTGCAACATTAGCCCCAGGCACCTTGCTGTGCTGAGTGTGCTGTATGCCTTGGCTCCCCCATTCCTTTCCAAGTTAACACTATAACAACCCTGAGAAAAAAGGGCAACATTTCATCGCTTACACATAGCTGGATGTCTTCTCATTTAAGACACTGATCAGATTAAGTTGACAGTCTACTTAAATAAGCAGTGCCCAAGATTTTCTGAAAATATATCTGATCATGCAATGTCTTTCAATGGATAAAAAAAGTTTTCTATAAATATCACTATCTGCTTCCACACTGAGTGTTCCCTGTGCCACTCGGAGTAGCTTGGATTTGAATTTGAAACAAATTGTAAAATTCTGCTGGCAGTTTGCATTCTCCAAGATATCTTCCAATGTCTTTCTACCTTTGCATGGCTTTCTAGAGGTTCTAGAAGTAAAACTCATTCTGCCACCTCAAAACTTTTTTCTGCATGCTCAGACCTACTAAGGAACTTAGTCGTACCAATTCAGTATAATTTGTTAACTTTACAATGGCTTCTTTCATCATTTTACCAGTAACGACACGGGGTGGTAGTTGGAACTGCAATGGGAATGAAAGAAAAAGGGGGCATAAGGCATTATTCCTTCTAGCTAAGTAGCTCTTTGGATTCTATTATAAGGATTTAGAGTATTGGTAAGCTTTAGGTTTAAGTATAGTTCTGCAATCAGTTGGAGATGATTCATAAGACTAAATCCCATCTGAATATTAGAATGACAGTTTTCACTTTTCAACATTAATGATCTTCTCCTTTACCCAAACCTTTGGAACTATAACCTTAATAATACAGATCAGACATGCAGGAAGAGAGGGATGTGGCTTTTTCTTACAAATGTGCTTTTTTGATGTGCTGGGAAAAGTGGTCTGAACAAAGTTGGCACATCTCCAGAGGCAGTTCCTTCTTGTCTTGACTTATAGTATCGGAGGTGAACAAATCTTCCTCTGCTAAGTATATGCAATCATGTCTCACCAGATGAGCAGAAAGTAGGCAACATTTGTATTTTAGGTGGGAACCAGAGTTTCCTGATTCTAATTCTTGTAAAACAGGTTGTAGCTGGCATGATTTTAGCTACAAAGATTCACTCTGTGGCAGTTGGTATTTGGGCCCTTGGTTCTGAAAATGGGCACAAATTGTTCTATCCTTCTTTTGATGGAAAACAGTAACTCCAGAATGGGGTATCTCATTGATCTTGAACTAGCAAATAGTGAGTCGGTAGCAAGAAGTCAGTATAACACTGTAAGTGGGGCTAAAAAAAAGTTTTAAAACCATCAGCTAATGAAGATGTGGGGCAGTCTCCAAATATGCTTGGAAGTTTTACTTTAGCAGAAGCAGCAATAAAATAATGTCAATATCAAGAGGTGGCACTCTCATATAACTCAAAAAAAAGGTCTGGGTGAAAATAGCCCATACTCTCTTCAGCTTTGATTGTAGGTCTGTTCCTTCTTCAGAGCAGTTATAAGAAGAATCATTACTACATCCATTAGATTTTGTTCATATTTTGAGCTGTAGCCAACTTCCCTCAGGCTTAATTCAACATTTAGTAGTGTTGGAAAACCAAAGAGGAAAAAAATATGGCTGTTTTGTGCCTTAAGTGATGCAGATCCTTGAGTACTCTATAATAGAAGAGGTAGTATTTGCTTTGTGAAGTTTTGTTTTTGTGTTATACTGCTGATAATGAGAAAAAAGACAAAGATTGAATCAGCCTGAAGTAATATGATGTTACTAGTTCCTGGTTTTGACAGTGGTCCCAAATATCACATTTGTCCCATTTCTCTCAGATTAATGGTTAATATGAAGTGTTTCTTTTTTATCTTTTGAAGGTTGTTTCCTCAAGCCTTTAGGTTTTGGGGGGGGAGGGGCACATTGTTTTGTTTTGTTTTTTTCAATCCTCAAAATATATCCCTGATTTCTTTCAATTGAGACTGAAATATAAGAAAGATTAATCCAAACTTTCAGTGTCAGGGCCTTGTTCCACGGTAAGTCTCGGCAGCTTCTATAGCTCTTAACCCCTGGACTGGCTGCACATTAACACCTTTTCAGTGGCTTAAAGCACTCGTTATTCAGTTTAGAGTAATGCAACTCCAAGTCAGGATTATCTCCAATCCACCTAATTTTGTTCCCATTCCATTACTGTGTGGCCACTTCTCACAGCTCTTCTTCCCAAGTTGAAGTCCTCCAGTATCCCCAAATTCAGAGACCTAGTAGAAATCCCCCTAACAATGGCCTCTTCTGACTCGGGGTGAGCAAGGACTCCCGGACGCAGTGGGGCTGGGCCACCTCACCCCTCACCCCCCATGGATGTTGGGTAGGGTGAGCACTGTAGCCCCAAAGTGCCTCATAGCCATGGTGTCTCCCACTGCCACTTGCACTGACTCTGCTTCCGCCAGCGGGGCATAGGCAGTGGGCACTGCTTGAGCTCAGGAGAAAAAAAGGATCAGGCCCCTCAAGCTCAGAGTGAGTGAGCTGCAGGACTGCAGCCCTGGAGGAGTCCTGGGCTTAAGCCCTGAGAGCCCTACTCTTAGCACGGAGCTGCCACAGCTCAATGAGACCAGAGAGCAACAAGGAAGCAGCTTGGTATCGCAGAGCTGTGGCAGCTCTGTGCTGAGAACAGGGCTGTCAGGGCTTAAGCCTGACAGTCCCAGTCTCATTGCAGAGCCGCTGTGCCATTTTCAGTAAGACCAGAGAGCCCCAGGGAAGCTACTTCCCTGGTTCTCTCTGGTCTTGCTGCAGCTGACATGGTGGTGGGCCTGCTCTCTGTCTGGTAGGAGCAGTGAATGGGTCCTTCTTCTTTCTCTGCCCCTGCCCTGCCCCAAGCCTGTAGTGGCAAGTCACAGCTGTGCAGGTGAAAGGGAGTCAGAACAGGTTTTTCACCTTACCGTGTGACTACTCCACTAAGCTGAACAACACTAAGCTGATTAACATTTGTTCAGCTTACAGCATAAGGTCTAACAAGGCCCTCAGCCCCAAGATTTATGCAATTTTTAAAATCTTTACTGCCCTAAGGTATGTTACTTACTATGGGAAGGGAAAATATTATATTTTTTTAAAGAAAGATGAGATGAATGATCAAGAAAAAGACTAAAGCTGAGAATGCTCTTCTGTCTTAAAGCTAGTTTTTAGCTGAAGATGTTTTATTCTTTTTCATTTTTGTGTTTGTGTAAGGTGCAAATCAAATTATATAAAATCCAGTTCAACAAATAATTTGCCTAAAATGGGAACAAAATGCCAGACATCATAAGAAACATTGCCACACAGCCTTAGCACAGCCACTATGAATATTAATTCTTCTCTGCACAGATTCTCAATAGGATTTCATTTTGATTCAGAACAAGGTGGCAAATTGTACCATCCAGTAATGACAAAACATGAGTACAAATGGATTCAATCCAGTTCTGATGCAAGTTGTAAACAATTAAAAGTACATGAGTTACAATGCCCAAAGCTGGTAGCTAAGGACATTACTGCCCACTTGGGGTAAGTTTGGGAACCAGAAAAACAATTGTTTCACAGTTGGACATAAAAACAACAGAAAATATTTGTCTCCACAGAGTAAAACAGTCTTTCAGGGCTGTGTCATGTGGAGGATTTTTTAGCAAGCTGGCATGAGCATGAGTGGTGCATAATGGAAGCAGTGAATAGATTTCTGAATAGTTTAGTAGGTGACGTCATGAAAAAGGGTCTATTTATCACCATAATTTAACATAAGATGCAACACGATGGCTTGATGGATGCATTTTATGGTTTTCAGCCAATTGTAATAATGGATCTATTGACTAAAGTTTTAGATGCCCTTTATACACCCTTCATGGAATTAAAAAAAAAAGGCAATGAAGAGGCTGAAACTATCAGAAAGTAACTGCAAGTAATATTTTCAAAATCCAAGCCTACTGTACACTACTCTGGAAACCACAAACCTTCAAAACCTTATGCTTTTTAAAAGGCCAAAAGGCCAAGATGGATCAATAGGAATATTTCAGCTGAATTGTAATATTGCTGTCGCTCACTCACAAAGCAATATGGAGGAAATATTCTTGCAATTTGTTGCCTCTACTTCCCCACTTTTAAGGAAGTGATTTTTGCTTGTGGTAATTGCTCTGAGTAATTCCAAGTCCACTGAAAATAAACTGGGTCTACAGGGATATTTCCAGCTAGCTACTAATGCTGAATGGAACTTCCCCAATTCAGGAAAGTATTTAAGCATGTGCCCTTTTTTTCAGCAAAGTATTTAAGCACATGCTCAACTGTTTAAGTGCTTGTTAATCATTTTACTGAATAGAAAGGGACTGCTGAGTAAAGGCCCAAGTATGGGTGACCAAAGGAATGAAAGGAATTGAAGCAGGAATACTTTTTGGAGCTGAATGTAAAGTAGGAGAGTGCAGTCTATCTCCAGATGACTCCATGATTTAATCCCATGCAGTTATTTTCAAATTAGTGGGTGTTTATAGATGTGCTCCAGGTGGGGGGGG
>NW_005841866.1:1132792-1134789 GCF_000455745.1 Alligator sinensis
CTGAACCTGACACAGCAACTCTTGATTGAGAGCGGGCCACTGGGCTTAAGCCCTGAGAGCCCTACTCTTAGCACGGAGCTGCCACAGCTCAATGAGACCAGAGAGCAACAAGGAAGCAGCTTGGTATCGCAGAGCTGTGGCAGCTCTGTGCTGAGAACAGGGCTGTCAGGGCTTAAGCCTGACAGTCCCAGTCTCATTGCAGAGCCGCTGTGCCATTTTCAGTAAGACCAGAGAGCCCCAGGGAAGCTACTTCCCTGGTTCTCTCTGGTCTTGCTGCAGCTGACATGGTGGTGGGCCTGCTCTCTGTCTGGTAGGAGCAGTGAATGGGTCCTTCTTCTTTCTCTGCCCCTGCCCTGCCCCAAGCCTGTAGTGGCAAGTCACAGCTGTGCAGGTGAAAGGGAGTCAGAACAGGTTTTTCACCTTACCGTGTGACTACTCCACTAAGCTGAACAACACTAAGCTGATTAACATTTGTTCAGCTTACAGCATAAGGTCTAACAAGGCCCTCAGCCCCAAGATTTATGCAATTTTTAAAATCTTTACTGCCCTAAGGTATGTTACTTACTATGGGAAGGGAAAATATTATATTTTTTTAAAGAAAGATGAGATGAATGATCAAGAAAAAGACTAAAGCTGAGAATGCTCTTCTGTCTTAAAGCTAGTTTTTAGCTGAAGATGTTTTATTCTTTTTCATTTTTGTGTTTGTGTAAGGTGCAAATCAAATTATATAAAATCCAGTTCAACAAATAATTTGCCTAAAATGGGAACAAAATGCCAGACATCATAAGAAACATTGCCACACAGCCTTAGCACAGCCACTATGAATATTAATTCTTCTCTGCACAGATTCTCAATAGGATTTCATTTTGATTCAGAACAAGGTGGCAAATTGTACCATCCAGTAATGACAAAACATGAGTACAAATGGATTCAATCCAGTTCTGATGCAAGTTGTAAACAATTAAAAGTACATGAGTTACAATGCCCAAAGCTGGTAGCTAAGGACATTACTGCCCACTTGGGGTAAGTTTGGGAACCAGAAAAACAATTGTTTCACAGTTGGACATAAAAACAACAGAAAATATTTGTCTCCACAGAGTAAAACAGTCTTTCAGGGCTGTGTCATGTGGAGGATTTTTTAGCAAGCTGGCATGAGCATGAGTGGTGCATAATGGAAGCAGTGAATAGATTTCTGAATAGTTTAGTAGGTGACGTCATGAAAAAGGGTCTATTTATCACCATAATTTAACATAAGATGCAACACGATGGCTTGATGGATGCATTTTATGGTTTTCAGCCAATTGTAATAATGGATCTATTGACTAAAGTTTTAGATGCCCTTTATACACCCTTCATGGAATTAAAAAAAAAAGGCAATGAAGAGGCTGAAACTATCAGAAAGTAACTGCAAGTAATATTTTCAAAATCCAAGCCTACTGTACACTACTCTGGAAACCACAAACCTTCAAAACCTTATGCTTTTTAAAAGGCCAAAAGGCCAAGATGGATCAATAGGAATATTTCAGCTGAATTGTAATATTGCTGTCGCTCACTCACAAAGCAATATGGAGGAAATATTCTTGCAATTTGTTGCCTCTACTTCCCCACTTTTAAGGAAGTGATTTTTGCTTGTGGTAATTGCTCTGAGTAATTCCAAGTCCACTGAAAATAAACTGGGTCTACAGGGATATTTCCAGCTAGCTACTAATGCTGAATGGAACTTCCCCAATTCAGGAAAGTATTTAAGCATGTGCCCTTTTTTTCAGCAAAGTATTTAAGCACATGCTCAACTGTTTAAGTGCTTGTTAATCATTTTACTGAATAGAAAGGGACTGCTGAGTAAAGGCCCAAGTATGGGTGACCAAAGGAATGAAAGGAATTGAAGCAGGAATACTTTTTGGAGCTGAATGTAAAGTAGGAGAGTGCAGTCTATCTCCAGATGACTCCATGATTTAATCCCATGCAGTTATTTTCAAATTAATGGCTGTTTATAGATG
>NW_005841866.1:1134799-1135726 GCF_000455745.1 Alligator sinensis
TTGAAAGTGGGGGGGTGTTTTGTGGGGGGGGGGGGGGGGGGGGGGGGGGGGCGGGGCGGAGCATTTTAGTTAGCAAAGCTTCGATAGCTGTGCTAATTGAAGTGCCTGGAGCATCACGTGTATCAGTGTCCTCATACTGAAAAATGGCGGTGAGGTGCTTTGAACTAAAGTTCATGAAATGAGTTTTAGTTTAAAGTGCCCTGCCACCATTTTTCAGCATGGGGATGCTGATACATGTGATACTGGCATATGCTGGAGCGCAGCAATTATCTCGCTTCAGCAGACTTGATTAATTGAGTTTCCTCTGACATGCTGTAATTACAATGCATCAGAGCAGACTCACTGCACATGTATAGGTGAATGCCCAGGACATCTGCCTGTCTATCACCCACCTTCCCTCCTATATGCAGATCTGTCCAATTCTTCGTTTTCAGAGATAGTGTCTCTGCTAAAGGTCAGTTGAGGAAAATGCTGGTGAACAATTATTGAACTGTTTCTAAGTTGGATGGATGGACAAAATCTTAAAAAAATCTTTATTATTATTATTGAGCTTTCTGATTCATCTGTGGTTATTCTAATATGCTGATGGAAAACGGAAGCCTCTATCTTTCTTTCCCATTTGCTTGCCATAGTCAGAGTGATATAAAGATTTGAAATAATTAAAACTGTGTTTTGTCCTAAAGCTATGCTTTTTGTTTGTCTGAATTATGGTGTAAGTGCAAATTTAGATGTGAAATGATAAATACAAGAGACATTGAACAGCAGTGGGGAAGGGGTAAAAGAGCAAGATGTTTGAGGGCAGAGAGATTCTGAGATTGATGGCATGGGGCTGCTGCCATTGACTTCACCATGAGCAGGATCAACACCATGGTTCATTGTTACAGGGGAAAACAGCTGTTTCTACCTTATGCAACCATGTTCATGTTC
>NW_005841866.1:1135736-1143487 GCF_000455745.1 Alligator sinensis
TCCCCTTCGGGTAACCTTGTCTTTAAAGCTGTACTAATTTTGTATCTAATGAACATGTATAGCCCTGATTTGTTATGCATATTATGAATAGCAGGCTTTAAATGTATACTTAATTTTTTTTTCAAAGGCTATATGAAGTTTGGAAACATCCATCTATGCCGATCCTCATGTTAGGGTAAATAAAAGGTTAGTTTTTTAGTGGGCTTTTAACACTCTCTCTTGGCACTTTAATAAAGCCCATTTCAATGGCCCTCTTTGAAAAGAACTTTTAAAATTAATATAAAAGATAAAGAAAGAATATCACAATTGCAGGTAATAGAAAGTATTTAGGACTGTTAATAGGATACATATTTTTAAAAAGTAAATATTTTCAAATACCAATTTAGACCCAAAGCCTTTTAAAACAAGTACCAATGCGAGTCTGGATTTTTTTTTTTTTTTGAAAGAGAGAGAGAGAGAGAGAGAGAGAGCGAGCGCTCAGTCTGGAAACTTTCTACTTCAGGCAGTTAACTCTGGGATGAGCTGGTAATGACAGATTCCATGATGGTTATTTTCTGACCTATTCCAAGTGCAGGGCAGCTTCCATCCCAAAAACTGCTTCCATGAGCAGCACAGGAATGTCTTGTGGGACAGAATAAGAACAGAGGCTCCTATTTCCATTGCTCTTGGTGTGGCTTTTAAAGGCAGCTTCAATAAGCAAAGCATATATTCTACACAATTAAAGTTGTGTTAACTCTCTGGTGTCAATACTAATTACTATATTTACCCACAACCAAGAGGACTTTGAATTCAAGATGACGACCCCTCCCAGAAATTAGATTCTTTATGTGGCAAATGTATACATTCGTTATAATTTTCCAGCTATAGAATCTAATTATTGAAGGGTCATCTTAAATTTGTCCATTCCACTGCTACAGAAGGGAAGGCTCTGGATCTGGGTCTGGCTATGGCTTCAGCTCCATTCTCTGCTGGGCACAGAGCACACGGAAGTGTGGCTCCTGCCTGGGCTTGTAGCAGCATCCTGGGCCTGAAACTGCACTGCTGCGGAATAGGCCATGCAGAAAGCAGAGCTTCCATGTGTTCCTTGCCCTGGGAAGGAATGGAGCTGGAGCTGCGCCTGACATTAAGTGGGGTTGGGGGACAAAGGCTGTGGGAGTAGGGCTGGGGGGGCGGTCAGCAGCAGGCAGGGGTGGGGGCAGGTGGATGCCATGACTCTGACTCTGGTTATGACCCGAGCTTGGGGCTGGAATCAGAGCTGTAGCAGTTGACTGCCTCCACCCCACCCTTCCTTGTACTCAAATCCAAGACAAGGGGCTTTTTCCCAGATACTGAATGGGGTGGGAAATCTTGTCTTGGATTTGAGTAAATATAGTACCACCCAATTGTCATTTATCAAGTATTACTCAAAGCAAAGCAGCAACTGAGTGCTTTAGAACCAGCTTGCTACAATGCAGTTTTTGGGGGACAATCACCCTGGGCTCTCAAACCTATCAGAACTGTTAGTTCTTTAGGGAAGCTGCACTTGCTTCTATAACTGCAGCCTTCCAATTTTATTTATTTTTAAATTATATTATATTTGTGTTCACCTTTATTTCTTTGAATTCCCACAGCCATTTCTTTTCATTCAGGAGTGATGGCATAAAATAGGAATTGAATTCAAGATGACTGTAGGACTGGTCAGAGGACCTATCACATGCTGAAGAGACAGTCCCACTAGCAAATAAGAGAGGAGGTTCATGGGATTATCAGGGGGCATTCAAGGGGAATCATTAAAGTAGTGTAGCTACAAAAGTTGCTTGCTTCTCTTCTCATCACAGCAAGCCTGTCCTGGGGAGGATCAGGAACAGATGTTATCCTCTCCATGAGTAGGTAAGCTCTCAAGTGCAGAATGTAGTTTCTCAAATGGCAGAATACTACAAGTCACTTGTTCAGCTGAACCTTAAAATTCTTCACCAACCTGATAGAACAGTGGAACACTAAATATCCTATTTCATTTTATATAAACTAGCCTAGAAGATGACTTTAAGCTCCCTAGGATTTAATTTTCAGTGCTAACCTTCAATTAATTTGTAACTTTTTTGGCACTCACTTTCCTGGAAATGGCTATAATTATGTTGTTTTCTGAACAGTGCATTCATTTAGGCCATACTGTCTAAGACTATTTATACAGCTAGAAAAAAAATGATGGTATTAGGAAGAAGGGGAATGCTAAATAGAGAACTTATTGAAAAAATTCTGAATTACCTGTTTTTTAAAAAGTGAGCCATTATTTGATAGCTTAGAATGAATGTTTAATTCTTGCAGTTATAAACACATTTGGAATAGAATTTGCTGTTTTCGTTTAACAAATTTTAACAAGAAATGCATGCTTAGCTTTACTGATGATGCCATTTTATGCATTTTTCATTCTAATTTAATTTCACAGTTGCTGTCAAAACCTGCATTACTCTTCAATTGTCTGGGGTTTCTTAAAATCATATTGGTGTTTCATATTGGATATATACAATAGGGTTCAACAAGTGATAGAGGGGAGTTCTTTAGCAGTCAAATAGGATGAGGATAGGACAGAGTAGCTTATTGCCATCTTTTGTTAGCCAAAATTCACATTTTTAGCAGAGTTCATTGTTTAAAACTTCAATGAACTTTTTTCCCATAGAATATTTTTATACCTACATAATAAAGCTCCAAATTTAACCAGAGTAGATATATTGACTTACTCATTTTCTTTACATTAAAAAAGTGTGTGGGGGGAGGGGGGTGGAGGGGTGCATGGGTTGGAGTTTTTTTCATTTCTTTTTTGGGTGTGGGTTGGGATTTTTTTAAATTTTTTGCGGGCATATGGGTGTATCTGTCTTGTTGCTTCTAGCTAGTCTGTCTGGCTAGGGACAGACATTACACATAAACCAGTTTAAGTGATCAGAAACTGGTTTAAACCTGTAACAGAACAGACATTCAGTGCACATAAACAAGTTTGAAAATGGCTGGACCAGTATTAGATAAACCTGGTTGAATGTAGTATCAGACTTAAATGATTTGTCTCACATCAGTTTATGCAATGTCTGTCCTAGACCCCTTGCTGGTTTAAGATAAACCAGACACCCCCAGCATCCTAGCATGCTCTCTGGGCTGGGTGGGGATCTCTGCTCTACAGCAGGGCTGGCCCCTCCCCTCTGCATCTGCCTGGCTTTTCCCTGCTAAGCAGGGATTATTCCCCCATCCCCTCTGCCTTACACAGACACCTCCACATTAACTAGCAGACCACATGCTAGCTACAGTCCGTGCTGTGGGGGACAATCAAGGCAGACAGGCTTTTTGGAGCTGATCAACAGGTAGCCTAACATCCTTCCTTGGAAACAGTTGAGTAGAGCTGTTTGCTCCTTCCCCCCCTCCCCCCATTCCCTGCTAAGCACATATTCCCCACACCCGTCTGCCTTGCTGAGGTGTTTGTGTATTAGCCAGTAGATCACATGCTGTGTGTGTCCTGAATCAGCAGGTAACTGGTAATGTCTCTCTGTTTTCTTAATGGGGCAATAAACTCTGAGATAGGGGTGATAAATACTGTTATCAGTCCTCTGCTCCCCCCAGCTTGCTTGCCTGTTAGTTTGCTGCAGACAGTATACAGAAGCAGGGAGGGAGAGTGAAAAGCTCTGTATCACCAACAGATGCACACACTGCGTACACCCCCTTGCCTCAGAGTGCTGTCCTGGGGCAGGGGGCTGACAATACTCCCTCCCCTTGAGCATCCAGAAGGGAAAAGCCTGGGACCCTGCAGGCAGACCTCCCTAATGAGAGAGTCCTGCCAGGCCTGGCCACACCTCTCTCAGCTCAGCTTCCTGCAGAAGGGAAGGGCGGGCTGTTCTAGCACCCCCCCCTCCCCCAGCTTCTAACCAGAGCCACTGCAGGCATGTGCCTGCATTTCCTCAATCCAGAGGGATTGTCTGTATGGTTAGAAATGGGTTTAGCCTAGCCAGGTTAGATTAACCTGCAAAGGTTGAATTAATTCAGGCTTTTTGAATGTCTGTCCTTAGCCTTTATGTAATTTTTAAACTGAGGAATAATAGCGCATGTCTTGAAGATCAGACTTGCTTACTTTTTTTAGATATTCCATAACCTATTCTTTTCACTTATTTTCTTAAAAATAAATAAATAAAATTATATATATACACACCATGCGCACACACATGCACATGTGTGTGTGTGGGAGGTGTGTGTGTGTGTGTGTGTCTGTATTTGCTACACACACACACACCAGTGGAGGGAAAAATTGAATCAAAACACCTGCAAGAGAAGGGGAGGAACAGACAGGTTCCTTGTTTCAACCTGGAGCTGCTGCCATTTCTGCTCTTGAATGTCCAGATATTTTGGTGCCAAAATGAAATTTGGGCTGTTTAGAGCTCATCTGATAGCACCATTGTTGATGCGTAGGGGGTGCATGCAGGTGCATGTGCACCCCCTGAATGTGGTGGTGCACCCCCTATGAGAAGGCACCTTTGACACTGTCGGTGGCCCCTGTGGTCGGTTGCTGCTCGCCACCCGCCCAACACTGCCAGTGGTGTCCGTGGATGGTCAGCAACTGCTGCTGGCCACTGCCGCCGCTGCCGGCGGCACCTGCGGGCAGTTGCCAGTTGCTGGTTAGAGCTTGTCACCCCCGCCACTATTGACAGCACCAGCAGCATCTGTTGGAGCTCTCTCCTTACCACCACCATGCTCCTGCCACCGCCAGCACCTCTGTGCCCTGCCAGCCACTGGGGGCACGCTTCGTTCATGGATAGCACTCATGTCTTTCCTTCTGAAAGCTTTTGTTTGGCTTGCTTATATCATTCATGCTCAGAAAAGGGCTTTGCTTATAAAAAGAATATGTAGTGTTTACATTGAGGAAGCTTTCACAAGTCTGAACTATTTAGTGGGTTTGACAGGTGGCCTCTTACAATGGGGAATGGCTCTAGAACCAGCAATACCTTTAGCACAAGAAAATTCAAAGAGTGGTTGTTGCAATTGTTATTTCAAATTCAAAATCATTTAGATATTTAATTTGAAATCACTTTACCTGATCATAGAAAATTGTTTTCTGAGGAAAAAGCCACCACTTGATGAGTGTTTTTAATAGAGAAGAATTGTTATAGATTATGACATTCTTTTTACCCTCTGGTAGGTACCTAGGGAATGAGAGATTATTCCTACTTTTTGGGGTTGTTTCTCTTTCTGCATTGCAGAACACTTGCCACATTATACAAGTGGAAGGGTGAAGCTGTGGGCCACTGAGCAGTGATTTTTCTAAGTACCACAATTAGACACCTGTGCTACATAACATTGTGTTGCTACACTTTGAAAATCACAGATCTCTGTCCTGCTCTGAGATGCATAGATGCACATTACTGTCTACCCTATAAGAGCAGCCATTCCACCAGCACACAGACACACAATGGCACATTACACACCCATCAAAATACACACCCCTTTGTATATAAGTAGCCATAAGATTTTATTATACAACAGCTGTAAAATCTCCATGCTTCTTCTTGTGGAAAGGTGGTACATAGAGCTCTAGCCTAGCATTTGCCCCCAGGGCTTTTAATTTTAAGAATTAGTTAGTTAGTCAGAAAATACCTTATAGTATTTTTATTTTTTTTTACATTTTCAGTTGAAACATGACTAAAATCTGCTCCCTTCCTTCTCTATGCAGATCTCTTAGGATGGCCACTTTACTTCGCAGTCCTGCCTATTTTTTTCACTACTTCACTCTACCTGTTTTTTTCAGGCTGGTACTCAAATTACATATGTTTCAGTTATTATTTCCATCATTTAGTATGAATTTTACAATGATATTATTTTTATGCTTCCTTACCCTGCCACACAGATTAACTGTTCAGAAACTGTTCTTCTTGTGGAACAAATTATATACCAAAAGCTACCTAGTAAAAAGCTTGTTTTATGGCACTTGTAAAATTAATGCCAAATATGTATGGTAAAGCTTGAGACACATAGAGATAGAGATATATATACATATACATATATATATGGCTAGTTATTTAAAATGTTATGTTGTCATAGCTAAAAAAATCACACTGAAGTGTTCAGGTCTGATTTCAAACTTCTGTCCAAGAATTTAGATGTGCAAAAGATCTTTGAGGAGGGTAAGGGCAACCTATAGACTACACGGTTAGAAGGGCTTTAAAATGAGCAGAGAGAGGGAGGAGTTGTATCATTTTGAAATATTCATATGAATGACAAAGGAAAGAAATATATATTCAGGCAAATATTACCTATATTTTTACATGGCAGAAAGGATTCTTCTTGTAATCCCTATGGGGCACCTTCAGCTCTTGAACCAGTGCATTTCCCACTATTCCCTTTGTAGAGATTGCTTCTTCCTGAAAAAAGTCATTATAACAGTTTTTCATGTGGTGGCTGGAAGAAGTTCAGGGGTTAGCCTTGACTCTGCTTTCACTCCTTCTTGCACCCTGCAGCTCATTTAAGTCCAGCGATCATTTCCTGCAACATGTAAAAAAAAATGCAATGAAGCAATGCATTGCTTCTTGTTTTGAGTTAGATCACATGTCACTTCATATGGTATGCCTCTGTACAGTATATAAGGAGAATCCTTACAGGTATCCTGGGGTAGGATCCCACAGGGGCATACAGATATACATAAACCGGGATTGATATTGTGGAAATATTGAAAAGAAAAACATTTAAGTTGTATATATATATATATTTGTAAACTCTCCCAGAAAAGTTTAAAAGCTTAAAGAGACAGGGACCACAAGACATAGTAAGGGGAGGAGGGGGTAGAATCTCATAATTTACCACCTGATAAATCAGTAGACTCATTGCATACATCTTTGATTTATTCAGTGCCTAATATGACATTTAAGATAGGGGCGTGTGAAACGGGCCCTATTTGATTCATAGATGGTAGGGTCAGAAGGGACTTCAATACATCATCGAGTCCAACCCCCTCCCTAGGCAGGAAAGTGTGCTGGGTTCGGAGGACCCCAGCCAGATGCCTATCTAACCTCCTTTTGAAGACCCCCAGGGTAAGGGAGTGCACTATCTCCCTTGGGAGCCCATTCCAGACCTTGGCCACTCTAACTGTGAAGAAGTTCTCACCTCGGTGCTTGGGAAGATCTTGGAGCACATCCGTGGCGGGCCTGCAGGGGAGATCATGCTCAGGGGCAATCGTCATTGGTTCATCAAAGGCAGGTCCTGCCTGACCAACCTGGTTGCCTTTTATGTCCAAGTAACTAAATCCTTGGATGACGGTGTCGCCATGGACGTAGTCTTTCTGGACTTTAAGAAGGCCTTTGACACTGTCTTTCACCCCATCCTCATCAATAAATTAAGCGACTGTGGCATTGATGCCTGCACAGTTGGATGGTTAAAAAATTGGCTGATGGGGTGCACCCAGAGAGTACTGGTGGATGGGTTGTACTCAAACTGGTGAGATATGAGCAGTGTGGTACCCCAGGTCTCGGTCCTCGGGCCTGCACTGTTTAACATCTTCATCAGCCACTTGGACGAGGGGGTGGAAAGCATGCTGTCCACGTTTGCTGATGACACTAAGATGTGGGGCGAGGTGGACACACTTGAAGGGAGAGAGAGGCTGCAACTAGATTTAGACAGACTACAAAAGTGGGCAGATGAGAATAGGATGGGGTTCAACGTAGACAAATGCAGGGTGCTGCACCTTGGGAGAAGGAATCCACAGCATACATACAGGCTGGGGAGTTCCCTTCTTGAAAGCACAGAGG
>NW_005841866.1:1143858-1154405 GCF_000455745.1 Alligator sinensis
GCGCCCCTACCTTGGGCAAATTCAAGAGCAGGTTGGATGATCCCCTGTCTGGGGTCTTGTGAACCCAGCATTTATCCCTGCCTGTGGCAGGGGGTCAGGCTAGATGATCTGTTCAGGTCCCTCCTGACCTTAGCCGCTATGAAACTGTGAAACTATTATGTCCAGTCTAAATCTGCTCTCTGCTAGCTTATGGCCATTATTTCTTGTAACTCCCAGGGGTGCCTTGGTGAGTAGAGCCTCACCAATTCCCTTCTGTGCCCCCATGGTGAATTCCTAGGCAGCCACAAGGTCGCCTCTCAACCTTCTCTTGCAGAGGCTGAAGAGGTCCAGGTGCCCCAGTCTCTCCTCATAGGGCTTGGCCTGCAAGCCCTTAACCATACAAGTGGCCCTTCTCTGGACCGTCTCCCGGTTATCCACATCTCTCTTAAAGTGTGGTGCCCAAAACTGCACACAGTATTCCAGCTGCGGTCTGACCAGCGCCCAATGGAGGGGCAGTATCACCTCCTTGGTTCTGTTTGTCATGCATCTGCTGATGCATGATAAAGTGCAGTTAGCTTTTCTGATGAATTTGTCACACTGACGACTCATGTTCATTTTGGAGTCCACTAGGACTCCAAGATCCTTTTCTGCTTCCGGGCTGCTGAGCACGTCATTCCCTAGGCAGTAGGTATGCTGGACATTTTTCCTCCCTAGGTGCAGCACTTTGCATTTCTCCTTGTTAAATCACATTCTATTGTTTTCTGCCCATATGTCCAACCTGTCCCGGTCTGCCTGTAGTTGTTCCCTGCCCTCCGGTGTGTCCATTTCTCCCCACAGTTTTGTATCATCTGCAAACTTGGACAGAGTACACTTCACTCCCTCATCCAAGTCACCGATGAAGACATTGAAGAGTATTGGTCCAAGGACCGAGCCCTGAGGGACCCCACTGCCCACGTCCTTCTAGGTCAATACCGAACCATCCACCACTACTCTCTGGGTACAACCCTCTTGCCAATTTGCCACCCACCGGACTGTTTAATCATCCAAGTCACAGCCTCTTAATTTGTTCACCAGTATGGGCTGGGATACCATATCGAAGGCCTTCCTGAAGTCTAAGTATATGACATCAACCCCTACTCCTGCATCTAGGTGTTTTGTAACCTGGTCATAAAAAGAGACTAGATTAGTCAGGCATGATCAACCTGCTATGAACCCGTGCTGGTTTCCCCTCAGCATAATTTTTCCTGCTGGGCTCTCACCTATATGAGTCTTAATTTGACTCAGATTCAGCCTGAATCAGGGACAGTGATTTGATTTGTTGATTTGGATCGCTGTCCCAATTTGATTTGGCCAAATCCAAATTGGAAGATTCGATGCTGAATCAGTGATTCTGCCATAGGCATAGCTTTAAATGTTTTTTCTACATACCTCGAGGAACCAGGTGCAGCTCATGAATGCTGCGATGGTGGGGCAGATGGAGCATCCCACAGGAGCACAGGGAGGCCCTCCGCGTGCTTGGCAGTGGACTGGAAGTATTTCTGCTCCACTTTAGGGTCCACTGCTGATCATGGGAAGGGACCCCCTTCCCACCCGTACTCACCCCAGGTCAGCGATCAGCCGTGGGGGGACCTCAGGTGCCCCCCCCTCCCCCCCCCAGACCCCAAAGGCACCAGTCGCTGAGCTGGGAGGTGGAGGGAGGTCGCCTGCATGCTCTGTGGTGGACCAGACGTACTTTAGGTCTGCTTTCGGGTCCACCACCCAGAGAACTGGGGATCCCCTCATGCTCCTGTGGGGTGCTCCAGCCGCCCCAGCATCACAGCGTTCACAAGCCACCTGTTACCTTGTGGTATGTAGAAAAAACATTTATAGCTGTGTCTATGGCCGAATCATCGAATCTCTCTGAATCGATTTGGAGGGTTCCAAATCAACTTGGAGAGATTAAAGGCTCTCTTGATTCAGTTCAGATTCAGAGATTCAGTCACCAAATTGGGCCAAATCTCCACTGAATCAAATCACTGACTGAAGCTTTGCACAGCCCTACTATCTAGATAGATTTGTTACATTGGTAAAGAGGGAAGCTAGTTTTTCCATTATATAAAATGTTACATTGGTAAGAATGGAAGCTAGTTTTTCCAGTAATATAACATTATTTTCTAGCACCATGAAGTGGAGCAATGTAAGTTTTTAATTTTGCTATCAATCCAAGACTAAATGTTGTTCGTCTAAAATGTCAGGCCAATTAATAATGAAGAACCTTTAGAAGTTGCCATTTGCATAGAGCTTCAGAGGCTATACCAACAGAAATGTATTTGTGGCTAGGTGTGGCAACTGGAGTTGTTTAATGTAATTTAGTGCATACAACTCACCTGTGTGTGTTTGCATATGTGTATATGCAAGGGACGGGTCTGTTAATGTACATACATTGTATAAAATGTTTTTCTGCAAATGGGCATAGGCAGTACTTAATACGTCCTTCAAGATTATGTCTTGCCCTTTGTGCTTGGATTCAGATGTGCAGGCAGATGCAGTTTGTGGCACCTTAAACCTCTGTGGTGCCACAAACCACATGTGTTGAATGTTAAACTGTGCACGGTGCTGCTAATTTTCAGTGCTGGGGCAAAATTTGCTACGGGGATTTCCCAGTAGCCAAAAAAACCCCAACCCTGAAAAAAAAAGCAGTGCAAAGTGTGCCAACGTGCCAGGACAAATGTGGAGATGGGGGAGCAGGCAGACCTGCTCCCCCCATCTCCGTGCACTGTGGAGCCCCCATGCTGAGGAACCCTGTGCCCTAGCCAACCACTCCCCGGTTGGCTGGGGCATAGTATGCCTCAAGATGGGGCATCTGTGTGCCTCAGCATGCGCTCTGCAGTGGAGCTCTCACACTGAGGGACATGGAGACAGTGGAGCAGGCAGCCTAGGACTAGGCTAGGGCTGCCTGCTTCCTCATCTGGAAGCACACTGCTTCACAGTTCATGGAGGCATGGTGGCTTCTTTCAGGGGCTTCACAGAGCATGGAGACAGGGGAGCAGGTAGCCCTGGGTGGCCCAGGGCTGCCTGGTCTACCATCCCTGTGTGCCACTGCCCAACTGGTTGGGGCACAAGGTGCCTCAGTGTGGGGGCTGCCAGGCAGCTAGCCCTGAATTGAGGCACTCTGTGTCCTAGCCAGCACCTCCTGCACCACATGGAGCAGCAGGAGAATGTGTCCCACTGCAAGCTGCATGAGCAGAGGCATGCACTGCAGCACAAAGTAGTGGCACACATTTTTGTTACTACTATTTGTGCTGCTGCAAACACCCCTGCTCATGTGGGTACAGCCTATGAGTGCATAAGTGAGGAGCAACAGAAAGAAAGTAGCTTTTTCTCCACCCTTTTGTGCAGAGTCTAAATGCTATCCTTTTTCTTCTCCAAGTGATTCATCTATCAGAGTCCAATTTGACAGTGGCACTAGACTCTCAAAGGAATCCATAACACCACCCCTCTTTCATGTATCTGCAGAGTTGGGTGAGGGAGCATGCACTCTTAAAAAATGTTCCCTCACCTGCATGCCCTCCCAGGTACTCTTGGAAGAATTGTACATGCCTTAAGTAGGGTCCTTAAAGCTGCTTTTGGCATGTAATCCCTTTTCAGCCTGCCCCCTCCTCCCCCTCATGAGAAGTGACAATCTTGCTCCTGATGTTCTGTAATTAATATTTGGTATTAACATTTTCTGTCTTAGCCCTCAGGGATCACTTTGAGTATCCATGTTTCACTATCACATGTTAGAGTTCTAGGACACACAGATTTTAAACAAAAGAAAACATACAGGTGAGGGTGTCTTTGGCTTGAAGTATTGTGTAAATTGTTACATTTAACCATAAAAGAGATGAACAGCTAATGGTTTTAGTGGAACTCATAAAATCTGATAAAATACAATAGTTACATTTTGGCATATAATGTGAATCAGTTATAGGAACCAAACCAGTTTCCCCTTCCTCCTGAATAAATTCTAAACAGTTCTTAAAAAATGAATTGCCAGTCTGCAAATCAGAATGAAATATTTTTCAGTTATAAAACTAAAACTACTTTCAGACCACTTAGGTTTTTTTTAAAAAAAAGGGACAGCAACTTTGTTGTTGCTGTGTTAATGTCAATAGGATTGGATGCTTCGCTCTGGCTCCATTTTAGCAGTTTGACCTTGTTTAGATCAACCTGAATCAAATCGACAGACCTCCCTTACAATTTCCCCACCCATCATAGAAAGTGCATACCCTGCATGAGTGTATCCAGCTGGAGATGTGCCAATAGAAGTAATTACATGATGAAACTATTTAACTTTGACTAAAATACTCTCACCAGGTTCTTTCAAACCGTGTGTCTTATATCTTGTTGAAGCAATTTTATATCATGCCTTTAAAGTACAGTAATGGCCACTTGCATTGACAGAATCCTCGTAAAAGAAGAAGACCGAGACCTTGCTCATGAAGTGCTATTGATTTTCTGAGTTCCTGCTAGAGTTGCCAAAGATACAACACTGTTGTTGGGGAAAGAAGATACTTTGGCCTTCAATATCACAGGAGGGTTCCTGTGTAAGCACAGGCGTCAATGAGTTTCAGTGATAAATAATGTATTTTGGTGATAACTGCCCATATTATTTTGTCAGTTTTATATGACTCAGCACTTGCTCTTGCCAAACATTTCTTTATGTCAGAAGTGGATGCAACATATTATTCTAAATATAAATTTTATCAGTATTTAAGATACCAGTACATTAAGATAAAAAAACAAGGTTTCAGTTTATTTTAGGCAGGGATTTTTTGTGATCATTAACTCCCCCCCCCCCCCGTTCATTCATTACAATATTTTCAATGTAATGGCTGCAGAGTGTTTAAAATACCTGCATACTCATAGCTGTGTCTAGTGCAGGTTAAATACGTTTTTCATCACCTCTGGTGAGGCAGTGCGAATGAGATTTAGAACAGAGTGCTACGTGTGTGTCGGTGTATGACAAAATGGCCCAGAATTCTACAAACCCTTATTCACTTACAAGGAGGGGTGCCAACTGTCCATAAATTTATGGACTGTTTGTTTAAAAAAAAAATAAAGCCATCCATAAAAAACTAAGAAACAGTGAGCTCCTTTGAAGATCTGGCCTCACTGTCAGAATGAGGATATATTTGTGTCAGTGTCAATGAATAGATTGAGCAGAGCAGTGCCACCTGGTGTCTAAGCAGGAGTGCAGCTTGGCACTTTGCAGGGAACTGTGAGGGCTTTCTGGCCCATGGGAGTCTTCATAGCCTCTTTCTTGCTTCCACCCCAGCCGTGTGCTGCTGGTGTATGTCCTAGCCTGCCTGTAATGGCTACTCAATGATCACCTGAGGTATACAGGGCTATGTGGCCCCAGGTTGGGCAGGGAAGGAAGGGTTAGCTGTGCAACTGGGATAGAGCTGGAGTTGGGAGGAGAGATGGCGGGTGGGGTCAGTGCCAGAATAGGAACAGGAGCAGTGGGGCTGGCAGAAGTCAGTTTGGGGGGTGGGGATGGTATGGTACAGGGAGCAGTCAAGGGTGTCAGGGTATGGGGTGAGTAGGGGATTCCTGGGGTAGGGGAAACACAGGGCAATACCACTGCTACAATCAAGCAGGGTTGCCAACCCTTAACATTTTTTTTACTGACTATCTGCAACCAATACGGACAACCAAACTTTTTTACTATGGTTGGTGTTAAATCTCTAAATTGGAACCCAGCCCTTCTAATTGCTATCTAGGGCCTGGCAGAAGGGTTACATTTATATATTAGTAAAAACATGTCAACAAAAAAGGTTGGTTGTTAGAACAAAGTTAGCAGATTGTCAGTAAAAATAAATATTCTCAGGTTGGCAACCCTACTTATGAGAATTACCCTTCACATCTGCACAAGCATGCTACATCTTTGCAGGTTCTCTCCATACCAGGGTAAGTGTGCTCCCCAAGAGGCTCCCCAAAGGTCTCTTCTTTCCCCTTCCAGGTAGGTAATTAGTGAGAAAAAAGGGTGGGGGAGGCCTTGACTCTGAACAAATGACCTGGCATGAAACTAGCCTGTGCTGAGTGTAGGGTTGGAGTTGACTAAATCCCCCTGTGGCAAGGAAGGACCAGACTGTGACCATCTTGAGTCCCTGCTCTGCTCCTGGGGAATTACAGTTTACATACTACCCCTTACTCAGAGCAGATTGCATAAGGATAATTTTGCCCAGCAGCAGCCTAATTTGCTTGCAGGCTCATGAGTGAGCATTTGCAGTATCTGGCCTAACACTGCAGACCCTAATAACATTCTCTAAAAGCATAAACTTTTACTTGTTGGCATTGCATTTAAATCTTAATGGATTGTGCTTTTGTGAATATTGCATTATTGTGGCCAATAGATAATTATTATTTACCAGTGGGACTGGCTAGGAAAATTATAGCTCTGATAATTAGTTTTTGATGACATTAGCCAATTAATATAATTTTATGTTTTCCACTTTGAGACTTAGGCAAGGTTGCCTTTATTTTCATTTTTATTCCAATGTTTGAGTGAGTTTAGTGCTTATGAAAGGGTTGATAGTAAGTGCCCTGGAGAGTATCATTATCACCAGGCAACAGGGGTGAAAATGTGGAGAACACTATGGCATAATTTTTTCCCCAGTTGCATGCAAAGTAGTATTTTGTTTCACAAACTACTGAATCAACTTATGGCCATTTCATCCTCTTCATAACCCTGGAGGTAGAGGTCAATGCTGTTTACTATCAGTATGATTAAATAGGGCAAGTGTGGTACATGGTACATCCCCCCTTCCCCCACCCCATCCTCTAGGCTATGGGTCTACAGTGGTTAAGTTGGTACAGACCCTGTCAGCACCAACTTGCTTGCTGTTCTTTCCAAACTCCAGAGGTAATTGGAGTACAGTTGGGCCTTGATTTACACAGTGGTTATATTCTTGAAAAAACACCGTACAAATAGAAATTGTGTAAAAAGATACCAAGGGTCTATGGGAAATAAGGGTTTGGGTTCCAAATATAGCTGATAATTTGGCTGATAAATGCCCATGTGTACGTGCAGCTGCAGTTCAGCATGCAGGCAGTGAGGAGCAGAACCCAGCAGCTTGGTAAGTCTGGTATGTTGGAAGGAGAGGGGGGAAGGAAGGGGCATGGGGGTGCAGATCAAGGTCCCCGTGGTGAGGGAGGAGTGGGGCAGGGGCAGACACTGCCCAGCCAGGGTGGGGCAGGTGTGGAATGGAGCCACGGCTCATTCAGGGCACTTGAGGGGGTGGCTCCCACCATTGCATACACCCAGGGAGGGCATGGCGGAGGGTGTCCCCCAGATCTGCACGAGGCAGAGTGGGCAGGCTGCAGCTGCGGGCTGGAGCCGGGGCTCTGTTAGGCTTTTCTTGGTGGGGACTGGGCTTGGGTCAGGTGACAGGGGCTATGAGTAGGGCTGCAGCCAACCCTAATTTCACCATAGCTCCCCTCCAGTGCTGCTGCCATGCACCCCAAGCCCAGCCCGGCTCAGCCCCTGCCGAGAAGAGCCTTGTGCAGCTCTGGATGCAGCCCACAGCTACGTCCTTCCCCACCCTGCACAGATCTGGGGGGCACATGCCTCCACCGGGTGCCCTCCTGGGGTGTGCAGCAGCAGGAGCTGCCCCCTCCGTGCCCTCTAGATGAATCATGGCTCTATCCCAGGCCCGCCCTGCCCCGATTGGGCAGTGCCTGCTCCAGCCCCGATTGGGCAGTGCCTGCTCCAGCCCCTGCCCCACTCCCTCCTTCACCATGGAGGGGGAGTATTGATCTGCACCCCATACCCCTTCCCTCCCCTTCCACCACAACACAACACACCAGCTACACTGAGAGCAGTGTGGTGGAGGATGGGGTGGGAAGCGACTGATTCTAGACACATCTGCACATCTTGGTGAATGTGCTGCACCGTGTAAAAATGAATCCATACCATGTACAAAAATAAAGGGTCACAATTAATTGACCATGCATAACTGAAAGTGCAAAAAAAATACTGTGTAAATTGACGCCTGACGGTATTCTTGGCCTTACCAACTCTGATAGCTGGGAACCAGTTCAGAGACACCAGGGCTGATATCCTTGGTTGCAATCAGGCCAGGTATAAAAAGCTAGAAACCAGTTGTATGGCACCTTCTGGAATGCTTCTAACACAATCTCTTCCCTCATAATTAAAACTGGACCCTGCCATGAGAGGTCTTAGTACAGCACCAAACATATACTCCAATGTAGGCATGAGGCTTCATGACTTCTGGAGTGAATATGGCTGAGGTAGTTTCACATCCAGCTGCTCCCTAACTGTCTCAGGATCCAGGATGAGCAAATCACTCCAATACCTCCTAACTATTTAGTTCTTTAGACCAGTGATTCTCCACCAGGGTGCTAGCAAATCTTTGAAGTGTGCCATGAGGTGTGAGGAGATAAGCAGATATGTGAGGGCTTAGGATTGTCTCTGCTTAGCTGATCCCCACCTCCACAACCCAGTCACTTTGCAAGGAGGTAAGCATTGTAATATATAAATTAGTTGGGTTTTTTTTAAATGGGTGCCATTTAATTCACAAAAGTTATAGAGGAGTGCCTCAAGTCCAGTGAGTGACGGCTTGAGTCTAATGAGGGGTGTCTTGAGTCCAAAAAGTTGAGAACTAGTGTGAGAAGGTCTTTTGATGCTACTTTATAGATTCCTGGAGATGACTCATTAATCAAATGATGGGAGGGTTCTAGGATCTCCCACCAACAGCTTTAAACACTGGGCACTTGTTGAAGAGATAGAAGTATTCCTTGAGTGAGCTCACAAAGCTGGGAAGGAGAAACAGACACCTCTGAAAGAGAGTCTGGGTAACAAAAGGGCTGTTTTTTTGTCTTCTGTATCTGAAAAACCTAGTTTTATATAGAAGCAGACTGGGTGAAAACAGTAATTAATGCACATGTTTTTTATAACCTTTGATGTTGAAAATAAGGTTATGGTTGTAAAGCTTAGAACGAATATCTGAGTTTTCAGAAAAGCTCTATAAATGTCTCAAACAAAATGACCTTTGCCATCATAAAACTAACAGGAATAGCATTATTTCCTTCACAGTTCAACCCATGCTATAATCTTTTCTTGAAAACACTTTATTCTCTTCATAAAGAAATTTCTGCAGCGAGACATATTGTAAACAAATTAATGATAAAAAAGTGTCAGTGGGTTTACAACTAAAAGGAGCATGATTAGGAAAGCTTGATATATTGTCTCCTTGATTTTCATTTTTACTTCTCTTTTCATAGACTTTGTCACTTCTCCTTATAACCTGTGTTATAGAAACATAAGTGAGCAGTGACCACAAAAGCTCTAGTGCTACCCTATATAGAAATTGATGTGATCTTTATTGACACATATATTTACCATTTGCCAGCCATCTTTGAAAGTATGGTTTATAAAAAGAACTATACACAGCTTTACATTTGAGAGCAAAGAATATTTTTGGCCCATTTTATTGCCTGCAGAATGTCAGGAAAGTTTAAAATTAACAGCAACCAACTGAAGGAGAAAAGGAAATCAAAGAAAGATTTATTCCCTTAGAAGGAGACCTATCTCTCCTCACCTTCCCATATTTTCTATCTGCCTTGGCATTCAAAACATTTTTTTAAATGTTTTTAAATACCAGGAATTTTCTTGTCCTTTTAACTGAGATCAGTAGAAATGAATAAACTCTGGAACAGAGTTAAAAGATGGAGATGAACTTTTAAAATAAGCCTTTTGTTCTGTTTAAGCCATTTATTGCCACTGGAAAATAGAAAATATTGGAAATATATTTTTTAGAAATTATAA
This sequence comes from Alligator sinensis, assembly GCF_000455745.1. NCBI lineage: Eukaryota > Metazoa > Chordata > Crocodylia > Alligatoridae > Alligator > Alligator sinensis. The sequence goes on from NW_005841866.1 coordinate 1,153,646, forward strand.
AGTGCATTGGTTCAGTGAACAGGTAATGATTGAGATGCTAAGAATTCTGTGCAGAGAGATGCCTGCTGTGCTTAGTTCTCCCCACTTCTCACCTGGCAGATATGGGGTACTGGATACATTCATGGCAGTGCTGCTCCTGCTTGGTCCATGACTGCTTATTCATTGGCATTACCCCTGCCTATTTCATAACTAACTTTCCCTGATGGTCATTCCATTATCCACCACCTGTGGACTCACTGGGTAGCAGCAGAGCTCTGCTACAAGGCTGTGGTAGAGACAGCAGATGGCAATGCTGTCCCTTCTGAAAAGCCACATATATCCTCTGATGGTGCTGTGACATGGTGAATACAAGTCACCACTATAATAAGTTTGTCCAGCCTCCAGCTGTGGGCCTACAAATCCTCAATGTGAGAGAAGGTAGAAGACGATGTTAGAATCTCAATGGTTGCACAGGCAGATGAAGGCTGCAGTGGAACAAGATCTCCAATTGTCTTGGCCTCCTTGCCATTGGATCAAGGTCCCATTTAGTCAAGAGCCATGTGGAAGCTAATGTGCAGCAGCTTCTCCATAATAAAAGAAATTATGCACAGACGTCTTCCATAAAAACAGCTCTAGCACATTTTCAAAGCCCTTTGATGACCAGCTAGTGATAACAGGAGCAGGATTCTGAGGCCTGAAAGCTCCTAGTCATGAATTGGCACAAATGCAACAGTTATGAGAAAGACATCTAGCACTTGCTTGAGGCAGAAGTGCAATTCAG
>NW_005841866.1:1154415-1178014 GCF_000455745.1 Alligator sinensis
AACACTGACTGCATGGAGTTGTCTTTGCCATTAAGAATAAACTCGTAAACCAATTCAACAAGTGCCCTATTGGACCTAATGAGCACTTCCATGACTCTCTTTCTCAAATTGGAAGGAAGCCAGTATGCTTTTATCATCAGCATGTATGCCCCAACTTTTGCCACCCGCCGCTGACAAAAACCAAGGAGGAATTCTATGCCAACTTTGAGCAAGTCCTTTCTGACATTCTGGAAGGAGACAGGCTTATTCTGCTTAGTGATGTTAATGCCAGAGTTGGAAGAAACTTGAACTTCTGGAATGGAATTAAACCATCAGCAAGGAAGGAGTGGGAAAGGTTAACTCCAGCAGCATCCTCATCTTAACCAAATGCACAGAACATGGACTTACCATCACCAACACCCTGTTCTGCCAGAAAAGCAGGTACAAGGCATCATGGTAATACCTGCAATTTAAGCATTGACACTTGATTGACTACATCATTGTTCGTGCCCAGAATCATAAAGATGTCTACATCACTCAAGCTATGCTAGAAACTGATGATTGCTGGACATATCTGTAACCTGTCTGTTCAGTTATGTCACTCAAACTGGCTCCCAAATGATGGCTTTAGCAGAAGCAATATTGACAGATGGTCAATGTCAAAGGACTCAAGGACCCAATCAAGCAAGACTTTTTCTATCAGTACCTTAATGAAAAACTGATGAATTCTAGTCAACAACAATGTGGGAACATCAGCAGATCTTAAAGTGCCTTCAAGTTCACCATCATTGGTGCCTGTGAAGAGATACTTGGATTCTCTATCAGGAAACACCAAGACTGGTTTGATGAGAATAACCAGGAGATCCAAGAGTTGATCAACTGCAAGTGCAAGGCTTTCTATGCTTGGTTGAATAATACCAACTCCAAGCAAAAGACATTGACTCACTAACAAGCCAAGGCAGAGGTCCAAAGGAGGACTTGCAATATGAAGAACAGATGGTAGGAAGATGAGGTGAAGGAGTGCCCACTGAAATTTGTCAGCATTCTTTGCCTGCTCCATGACAGTATGTGAGTGGTGGTTCTCAGTAAAGGATCTATCAGAGATCCCTTTGAGGTTAAGACAGGATTTAAGCAAGGCTGCATCATCACTCCAACATTCTTCTTGATATTCCTTACTGGAATGTTACATCTAATCACCAACAAGCTTCCAGTCAGAGTAGAGCTAAACTACCAAATGGATGGTAAACTGTTCAATCTTAACCAACTCTGAGAGCCAAGGCTACCCCAACCTCAATCATCAAGCTCCAGTACATTGATGATCATGAGTGTCTGGGGCCTCCTGAATCTGGGGGGGGGGCACCCGCAGAAGCCACTGACAGCGGTGGCCCTGTCGGTGGGGGGGGAAGGGGCACCAGCCCTACCGACAGCATCAGTGCTGGCCAGCGCCTTAGCCCCCTCGGGGGGGCGTGCACCCCCTACCAGTCACCTATGCTGATGATAATGTACTGTGCACTCCCTTAGAAGCAAATCTTCAGGCAATCATCAACGTCTTTACTGTGGAAAAGAAGAAAATGGGACTGACACGTAACATGATGAAGACTAAGGTCCTCCATGGATAAGGTCTTAATGAGCAGTCCCCAGCTCTGGTTATTCAGATTTATGGTAAGACTTTGAAGAATATTAAGTATTTCCCGAACTTCAGAAGCCATCACTCACAGAAGGCTGACATCAATTAAGAACTCCAACATTATCTCAAATGTGCAAGTGCAGCCTTTGGGCAACTGAGGAATGATTGTTCAAAAACTGTGACATCAGCTATGAAACCAAGCTCATGGTCTATTAAGGAGTCGTGATCTCTACCTTACTGTACAGAGCTGAGATGTGGACACCTCAAGTCACTGGAGACATGGGTGACCGGTGCCTCCTGACACTGGGGGGGCACCAGCGGCCAATGGGGGTGGGGGTCCCCCTGCAGCTGATCACCGACCCTGGAAGCACCAGTGGCAAACCAGACATGCTGCTGGCAAAACTGAAAGTGCCGCCTGTGCTTCTCATGGCGGGGAACCAGCCGGCACTCCCCACCCCCTGGCTGATAAGGGCCAATTTCACAGGGGGACATGAGCTCCTCAGTGTCTCCTCTACGCATTGCCTATGGCTGGAGAAGTACCATCAATGCTACCTGTGGTAGATCCTTTGAATCCAGTGGGATGACAGATGCACCAACATTAGAGTCCTCTCACAAGCAAACAACGCATCCATTGAGGTGATGATCATTCGACATCAACTTTTCTGGGCTGGTCACATCATCTGGATGTCTGACTTCAGACTCACAAAGCAAGGTTTTCTCCTAGTTCAGTCAAGAGAATTGTATGCTCAAGAGGACAGAGAAAGAACTCCAAGGACTTCCTCAAAGACAACTTGAAAAAATGCAACAGTGACATCAACTTATGGGAGATCATTGCCCAGGACCACCCCACATGGAGGAAGAGTCTGCTACAAGGATCTCAGTACTTTGAAACATCACGATGACAGCATGAGACAGAAAAACAGGAGAGGCAGAAACAGTGTGTCATGGACCGAACCAAAAATCCAGACCCATCCACCCTGCATGGAAACATGTGCCCAAGTTTTAATAGAACCTGTTGATCCTGGATTGGCCTTGTCAGCCATCTTTGGACCCACAGATAAGACAAGCTTCCTCAACTGCAAGGGATTGCTGCTGCTGCTGACATTCATGGTAGGCCTGTGCGAGTCGGCAGCAATCCGATCAGGCTTCGTATCTGGCCACTTCAGATGGCAGTGATCTGATCCGGATCTCCAGACCGGGTTTCCGCCTCGATCTGGCCAAAGCGGCTCCAAAGCTTTGGATCTGCCTTGGAGATTCGGCAATAGGGTATAATGGGGGAATCAATTAAATATTTATAACTTTGTTGTTTTTTGTCAAATTTTGATGAAACTTGTAGGGATTGTACCCTCTGCTGAGAGCATGAAACTTAACAAGTTTCAAGAAGATCAGTGCAGGTATTTTGGGGAAACTGTACCCCAAATTCTTAAAAGCAAAACTCCTGTCACATCTATGTGTTACACCACAGGGGGGTCAAAACTGCAGGACTGGTAGCTCTTACTGAGGCCACAAAGCCTGCCAAGTTTCAAGAAGATCAGTGCAGGGGTTTGGGGGGAACTGCACCTCAAGCTGTGGACAAGCAAAACTCGTGACATGGGTGACCGTGTGTGTGTTAAGGTGCAGCGGGGTGACAGCTGCAGGGATGGCCGCTTCTTCTGAGGCCACTAAGCCTGCCAGCTGTCAAGAAGATCAGTGCAGGGAGGTTCTGGGGCCCTGCACCCCTAGCTGCTGACCGACAAAACTCGTGCCATGGGTGCTTGTGGGACTGACTGCATCTGTCTTGGGGCAGTTTATTGTCTGTGTTGATTCTTTCCTCTCCTTAGCCTGGTTTTGTAGGTGCTAATTGATGGCAATTAACTGGGTACATTAGCTAGGTCCTGTGTATTGATCTGGTCCCTGAGTGAATCATGATTGATTGGTAACTGGTAACACAGTAGCTTAGTACCCAGGCCTGCAGTAATTCATAATTTCACAGTTTGTAGGGTCAGAAGGGACCTTAACAGATCATCAAGTCTGACCCCCTGCCATGGCAGGAAAGAGTACTGGGGTCAAACGACCCCAGCAAGATGTTCATTTAGCCTCCTCTTAAAGACCCCCAGGGTAGGAGCCAGCACCACTTCTCTTGGAAGTTGGTTCCAGATCCTAGCCTCCCTGACTGTGAAGTAGCGCCTCCTGATGTCTAGCCTGAATCTACCCTCTGTCAGCTTGTGACCGTTATTTCTTGTCACTCCTGGGAGTGCTCGGGGGAACAGGGACTCCCCCAATGCCTGCTGGTCCCCTCTGACTAGTTTGTAAATGGCCACTAGGTCTCCCCTCAGCCTTCTCTTGTGGAGGCTGAACAGGTTCAGGTCCCGTAGCCTCTCCTCATAGGGCCCTCCCTGGCCCTGCTTACCCCTGATCATGTGGGTGGCCCTCCTCTGGACCCTCTCAATGCTGTCCACATCCCTCCTGAAGTGTGGCGCCCAGAACTGGATGCAGTACTCCAACTGCAGCCTGTGCCGCATTGAGGGAGAGGATCACCTCCTTGGACCTCCTTCAGATGCATCTGTGGATGTATGACAAGGTACGACTGGCCTTCCTAACCGCGTCCCCACACTGTCGGCCCATGTTCATTTTGGCATCAATAATGACTCCAAGATCCTTTTCTGCCTCTGCACTGACAAGAAGGGAGTTCCCCAGCCTGTAGGTATGCTGCTGGTTCTTCTTCCCCAGGTGCAGTACTTTTCCGTGTTGAAACCTATCCTGTCCTCATCCACCCACCCCTGTAACCTGTCCAGGTCTGATTGCAGCCTATTCCTCCCTTCTAGCATGCCCACTTTCCCCCACATCTTAGTGTCATCTGCGAATTTGAACAGGGTGCTTTTTATCCCCTCGTCCAAGCTGCTGCTGAAGATGTTGAACAGTGCAGGCCCAAGGACTGAGCCCTGCAGAACTCCACTGCCCACATCCCTCCAGGTCGAATAGGACCCATCCACCACCACTCTCTGGGTGCAGTCCTTCAGCCAGTTAGTGACCCATTTGACTGTGTAGGTGTCGACACCACAGTCCCCCAGTTTTTTAATGAGAATGGGGTAAGAGACAGTGTCAAAGGCCTTCCTAAAGTCCAGAAAGACTATGTTCACAGCCACCCCTGCATCTAAGGATTTTGTGACCTGGTCATAGAAGGCCACCAGGTTGGTCTGACAGGACCTGCCTCTAATGAACCCGTGTTGGTTGCCCCTAAGCATAATCTCCCCTGCTGGCTGCTCATGGACTTGTGCCAGGATAATTCTCTCAAAAAGCTTACCCAGGATAGAGGTAAGACTAACTGGCCTATAGTTTCCTGGGTCCTCCTTCCTCCCTTTTTTGAAAATGGGAACCACATTGGCCCTTTTCCAGTCCTCTGGCACCTTGCCAGAGCACCATGAGTGCTCATAAAGCTGTGCCAGGGGTCCTGCAATGACCTTTGCTAATTCCCTCAGCACTCTGGGGTAGAGGTCGTCAGGACCAGCCGATTTAAATATGTCCAGTCCCTCCAGAAGTTCCCTGACTAGATCCTCACTGACCCTAGGTCTGGGTGCACCTCACATGGGGCCTACGGAGGTCCCGGTTGGGGTGGGGGATGGTGACCCAGTCCCTGCTCAGGAAAATGGAGGCAAAGAAATCATTAAATAGGTTAGCCTTGTCGTCTGGTGTGACGACCAGATTTCCTAGCGTGTCTTGCAGAGGCCCCACTTTATTAGGTACCTTATTTTTACCCCCTATGTATTTAAAAAAGGACTTCTTGTTGTCCTTGATCTGGATAGCTAGTCCCAGTTCCATCTCCGCCTTGGCCTCCCACATAATGTCTCCCATGCCCCAAGACAGTCAGTCCCACAAGTACCCACGTCATGAATTTTGCCTGTCAGCAGCTAGGAGTGCAGGGCCCCAGAACCCCCTTGCACCAATCTCCTTGACAGCTGGCAGGCGTTGTGGTTGCAGCGGGAGCCACCATCCCTGCAGCTGTCACCCTGCTGTGCCTTAACACACAGTGTCACCCATGGCACAAGTTTTGCTTGTCCACAGCTTGAGGTGCAGTTCCCCCCAATACCCTGCACTGATCTTCTTGAAACTTGGCAAGCTTTGTGGCCTCAGCAAGAGCTACCAGCCCTGAAGTTTTGACCCCCCTGTGTTGTAAGACATAGATGTGACAGTAGTTTTGCTTTCAAGAATTTGGGGTACAGATCCCCTGCACCGATCTTCTTTAAACTTGGCAGGCTTTGTGGCCTAAGCATAGGCTACCATGCCTGCAGTTTTCACCTCCCTGTGTTGTAACGCCTAGACGTGACATGAGTCATTGAAACTTGGCAGGTCTCATGCTCTCCACAGAGTCAACCACCCCAAAGCGTCTGAAGCTTCTCCAGATCCGAAGCTCTGTCCGAAGCCTTGCACAGCCCTAATTCATGGCACTGTCCCTCATCCTCATGGGGCCTGTAGAAACACCTGAGCAGAACAGGACAGGGAAGTAGATGGCACCACATTTGGTAGAGGCTGGGATGCTCGCTCTCTCTTTCATAGATTCATAGATTGTTTGGGGCTGGAAGGGACCTTGTAGATCATCGGGTCCAGTCCCCCTGCACTAGGCAGGAAAAGACAACTTGGGGTTAGGTGACCCCAGCAAGATGATTGTCCAGTCTCCTCTTCAAAAACCTCCAGGGTAGGTGACTGCACCACCTCTGGAGCGAGTTGATTCCAAAGCCTGAACTCCCTGACTGTGAGGGAGTTTTTCCTGGTGTTAAGCCTGAAGTGGCTTTCCAGGAATTTGTATCCATTGACCCTGGTCTTCCCTGGGGGTGCCCTAGTTAGCAGTTGTTCACCGAGCTCCTGATGCACTCCTCTGATATAGCAGTAAGCTGCTATCAAACCCCTTTCAACCTTCTCTTCTTTAGGCTAAAGAGGCCCAGATCCCTCAGCCTTTCCTTGTATGGCCTGCCTTGCAAGTCCCTGATCATACGGGTGGTTCTTTTCTGGACCCTCTCAAGTTTTTCCATGTCCTTATTGAAGAGCGGCACCCAGAACTAGATGCAGTACTCCAACTGCGGTCTCACCAGTGCTGAGTACAGCAGGAGTATCACTTCCTTAGTTTTACACGAGATGCATCGGTCAATGCATGCCAGCATGTTATTTGCCCTGCTGACCACTGCCTCACGCTGACAGCTCATGCGATGGTCAGTCATTACCCCTAGGTCCCTTTTGGCTGTGGTGCAAGTCAAGCTGTCACCACTGAGCCTGTATGTATATTGAGGGTTGTTTGTCCCTAGATGGAGCACCTTACACTTGGAAGTGTTAAACTTTATCTGCTCCTGGTCTGCTCAACTCTAGAGCCTGTCCAGGTCCACCTGTATCTGCAACCTATCTTCTGGCATGACCACACTGCCCCATAACTTGGTGTCATCCACGAACTTGGCAAGTGAGTTTTTCACTCCCCTATCCAAATCATTGATAAAAATGTTGAAAATCACCATTCCAAGCATGGACCCCTGAGGGACACCACTGTCCACTTCGCACCAGGACAACACAGATCCATTTATGAGAACTCTCTGAGCTAGTTTCCCACCCACTGAACCGTCGAGCAACTGAGTCCACAATCTTCCAGTTTTCCCACAAGGATATCATGGGATACTACTTCTTCCCTTTCCTTATTTCAGAAAAAAATCTATTGTAACAAAAGTTCCATTGAAGCTGTACTGCCAAGGAACAGAGAGGTTTAAGAAGATGGGACAACTTTGTTGGCACAGCAAATCCTGTGGGAACCTGAGGGATTTGGGAAATATATAAAGGTATATTTGGAAAATATATTCTGTGTGGACAAACAGGACACTGATGAACTGATCCTCACAGAGACTTCTCCACTTACCCTGAACCTTCTTCCATATGAATTATCAGTTTTCCATTGCTTGCTGATTCAAACTGAGAACATATCTTCTCCCAGTATTTACTTTGTTGATGTAAGCTTGGAATGTCCTTTGCTCTGTCATGACCCAAAGGGTATGATTGTGTGTGCGCTTCGGCACTGCAGAATTATTTCCCGCCACGAGGAGCTTTCTTTGCACGGTGCAATTCTCAGTTGCATAGAGAAAACCCCGGTGCAAAGGAGTTCCTGCCATTCGCATGCAAATTTGTTTCCCACTATTGGCTGTTTCTAAATTATTCCCACGTGGTGGCTAGCGATTGGCTTTTTCGTCCCCTAAGAGGCTTGAGCGGTTTCCGCCCAAGTTGGAGGAGGAGAACTTCCAATCCATCTCGTGAAGAACTCTAAGTGCTGTGGAGCCTAACAAACCCAGCATGTGCCTTAAGAAGGATATAGAGGCCTGATCAACCTCTAGCCTCTCCCCTTCACCGCCTGATCCCTCGACGTACCCTTCCCTGCACGCTCAGTCCACGGAGTCTAGCAAACTTTGTGTGTGTGTGTATCCAGAGCTCTTTCCGGGTTTAAGAGGCTCGAGTTTTCTACGGGTCTTGTTCGTGAGAGTTTTCTTTTCATTTGTAACTGCAACTTAAGCGAAGTTTCTCCTGCCTGCACCGCGACCATCTACGGTGTAAGTAAAATAATCTTTAATCAACCGCTACGCGTCCGTGCCTAATTCTAGTCCGCCGTGCTGAATTCCCTGACCCACGTGCCAGGGCTGCTGGCCACAGCCCGCCGCGCGCCCCCAAAAGCCTCGGACCGCTCCCAGCCCGCACATGCTCCTGCACTGTTAATTTGCATTGAGCAAGTATTACCAGAGTAACATTAAGCTGTTGAGCCTAATGATGGGTGGCCTTTGTGTAGGCACGTATAAAAAGTGAAGAGGAACATGGATGGGTAGGCAAAGAGACTTTCTAGAGTGCTGCTTGAAGTTCTCTGTCACAGAGCTGGTACTGCTTTGCCAAAAGTGTTCTCCTGCTACCACAGGGTTTTTCTGCAACAGGGGGAGCTGTGAGCACATAGGCTCTCTCAGTTTTGTGATTAGAACCAATGTTGTGTAGACCAAATAGACCCACACAGTACTGGGTATCAAGAAAGGAGATAATTTTCCATCTTATGATACGTGTTTTAGAGGAGGGCGACCATAGCTGATTATTCCTTGTTATTGCAAGTGCATTGGCGTGACTAGATATTGCAATGTATCAGACTGCATCTAGTTTAACCTACATACCATATTTTCTTGCATACAATACACCCTAGAATAGAATATACACCTTGTTTTTGAAAGGCAGAATGAAGATTTATTTTTCCAGAGTCATGGCTGTATAGAGCTAGGACAAAGCCTAATCTTCATCTGCCTTACCCTCACTTTTCTGCTTAAGAAGAGAGAGAGACCAGAAACAGCTACCAGACAGCAAAATTGCCCTAAGAAAGATTAGCTTGATTTGTGGAATATCAAGACCACAAAAAGGGAGAGAAGATCTTTAATAATTCTGGAGTGAAGAACAAGTGATAAAGACAATTAAAAAACTTCTTAAACTGCCTGAATAATAATGCAAAAGTTGCTTCAGTGCAGAGCAGGAATCAAAGCAGTACTGTGCTCAAGGTGCTTCTATTCCAGGCAGAAAATCAACTTCATCACTTAATACACATACCCCAGTTATAGGGGACTTATTTCTGCAGAAAATGTGTGTATTGTATGCAAGAAAATATGGTAGTGTGAGAGCTCTCTTCCTTTTTTTTTTAAGAACTGCATTTATTGAACATTTGAAATATTCCTTCACTTCACAGTTTCAATGCCAGATAATCATTTCTGATCCTGTGCTGTTCTCATATCTGTTCTGCATATGCTAAAACTTTGTGTTGTAGTAATTAAACTTACTCTTCAGTCCCGGGTCATGTTACACTACATCATCCTTTTAACGTTATTGTGATTGATCTGTGTCAACTTTAACTATACTCACTAGGAAGTCAATAAATAAAGATCAATATTTTTTTATTTCTTCTGGCTCTTTATTAGAAAGAATAGATCGGTTAAATAACAAGAACAACGGTGGTGACATGGCTTCCCTCTACATTTTCTATTCTGAAACAGATGAAGTTTTAGTTAAATTACATTACAACAAAACATATCTGCTTGTGTTTTCTTACAATTTGCACTTGGCAGTTCTGAACACAAATATTTAAAAAAACATTCCATATATGTATGTACTCTCTCTGGGCAAAACTCTCTCCCCTTATTTATACTGTAAACTTCTTATCTGCAGCACAGGGTTTTGGTGCTTTGTGTAGTTATTCCTTGCATGGACAGGCTATTAAAACATTTTTTAGGAACTGCTTGTATTGAACAATTGAGATGCACCCTTGAAAAAAAGCCCTGGATCACAAAACCTAAACATCTACTAAATTCAGATCTAGATTTGGACTGAAATTTGCAAAGTTGTCTGTGATTTAGGATCTCTGGTCTCAGTTCACAGCCCTGCCACTGGCCTCTTGTAGAACTCTAACCAAGCCACTTAATGTTTCTGTGCCTCAGTTTCTCAGCTGTGAAAGGGGAATACTATTTTTGCTATCCCCTATTCTGTTTGTCTTGTTTATGGAGATATTTAAATTCTTTGGGACAGGGACTGTTCTCATATTATGTTTATAAAGTACCTCACACGCACAGGCCAAGATCTTGGTTCTATTACTGGTGCTACCATAGTCAAAATAGGAAAGAACATAGTCCAAGCCAAAACATGAGTTTGAAACAGAGGACATATCTACATGTGTACCACCGTATGTGTGGCACACGGTTATTCTTAGCAGCTACTTTGCTGTAGCATCATGCTATACCGGGGGAGCACGTCTCTAGGGCAAAGTAGTTGCTGGTCATGTGTAGACACCCGAGGATGCTACATCACTGTAGCAGCACATGTAGACATGCCCAGACTGTACCAGCAGTTCTTAGGTGCATAGAAACTGTTTACTTTTTTACACTCAGATTTCAGCGCTTATACTCTGTTATTCCTACAGCTGTTGATTTTGCACCAACATCAGTGTAAGGTCTCTGCGTGCAACAGGAACAGAATACGAGAGCTGATATCCATCACACAGGTATGAGAGTAAAATTTTATCCCTGTAGCATATGTATAGTAAAACACTGATGCAAAATTCACTAGGAAATAGGTCAAAGTGTCAGACCAGTTATTATCAGTAACCTGTTTCTCATAAAAACGTAGTGAAGAGAAAACCATCTTGTTCCTAAGATTTATAGCAACTTGACTCCAGATGACAGGTGATTGAAAGCTTCCCTGCCATGCATATTACACTTTGGGTGCTGACCCCTCAGTATATATCTCCATTTACGTCCTTCAGTACTGTGCTGAAGGGAAGCATAGTGGCCAGATGTTGTAAGTTTCTTTTTTTTTAATGAAGATCTTTCATTTGGACACACAGCACAAAGTGCATTCATAAGATTACATGAGTGCCCTGTCCTTGAACATGAATCCAAGCACTGAAAAGAATAAAAATCAAGTCTCTATGAAGAAAAGGCTAGTGCATTTATGTAGCAAAGTATTATATGGCTCGTACAGCTGGAATAGGTCTCTTTGCCACACTGTGTTCATTCAGAATTTTGAGTTCTGACATATAAACTAAGCAGCTTTCTGCAATAGCTTGAATCTATTTGCCAATGGGTTTATGATCCATGTTTATATAGGTAATAAATCCTTTTCAGGAATTATATAGAGATGCCTTGCTTTGCTTTTCCTAAGCTGTTTGTTTTTCCTATTACTTTATATACTATTCCATGTGTCCAGAATGCCAGTGGACTGTACATTTACTTCAGCAAATACTCTCACTGTATTTTCTGTTTAACCATATAATTCTAGTGCTAAATAAAATGCATATGTTCAGACTAGGACAGTGTGCTTTGTTGAACAAATATCTGGCAATGATGTCACATTCCTGGTATAGGCCATATGTTACTTTCAGACCTAGAAACTGTCCTTGGCGCATTTTTGTTCGGTGAAGAAACAATACCCTTTGTGAGCCTGACAGATGCCACAGAGACTTCACCCTTAGAAATCACCAGTCTCCACAGAAGAGTCTTCCTGCATCTACCCTGTCTGTTTGTTTGGCTACTAGACCACTTTATGTCTTATTTTCTTTTCTGACCAGTCACCCAGCCCCCAGTTGACCTTCTTCCTCATGTTTGCTGAATCAGTAATGCTAGGCCAGTGATCATGTGCTTCTTCATTACAGCATATTTTCTGTTCTTGGTGACAACCTAGGCAGTTCTCCAGAGTGCAGCTGAACTTCTGATTCTACCCAAACTGAACTCCTGGACAAAAGATTGCCTGGAACCAATATCCTGACTCTGAACAGTCCCAGATTTCTTAAGGTCTTATTTTTTGTCTGTTTTAAACTGAGGGTGGAATACCTCAAATAAAACCAGTCTCTTCCCAGCCCCAAACTCTGGCAAAATGTGAATCCCGATTTAAATGTCGTGGCATGATTCCACATCTAATGTATTCTTTCTGAGGTTTACAGAACACTGAACATCAGCTTTTTAATTCTGCCTTTTAGACTAGGGTGTACCTGATCTGAGCAAATTAAATAAATTCTTAATTTAAGCATAACAATGCTAGAACCAAATTTTAGAGTAACAAAATTCCTGCTTTTAAATCTTTAATTTCTTTTACTTCTATCATTGAAGCAAAACTGTAAAGATACAGTATAGATTAATGGCAAGATCTTTCTAACTAAGATTTTATTATAAGTTGTTCTAATTGATTACATAAAGGAATTATTTAAATTATGTGGCCGCATCTTTTAGTTCTTATTCAGGTAACCCCCATTGACAGCCACTGGAGGTGAATGCAGACTATTAAGTAGTTAAAATAAGATAAGCCTTTTAACTTTTGTTGGGGCAAATTAAACTTTTTTCAGTCTTCATTAACCCTTCTGGCCTCTTATAAGGAAAGCATGACCTGAACAGCTTAGTGATTTTAAAAAAGAATTTTAAAAATGTTTTGGTAATGTTCTATATTAAGGTCATTTTGCCATAAAGTAGAAAATGGTTAATAGTAATGAAAATTAATGTTAATTAATCTTTTATATATTGTGGTAGTTAATATAAATTCAGTTAGTTAACAATATTTAGTAATGCAGAAGTAAAAGCAAAATTTGTATTATTTAGTGCTCAGATGAATAGAACATATTTGAATTCCTTCTGACCATACAAACCCCAAAAAGCCAGAGGTGTTGACATACAAAATTAATTTGCCTTGAGAAGAGCTAAAAAAAAAAAAAAAAGAACATGTTAGAGAATTCTAAAAATCAACCATACAATCCCAAGAAGCTGATCTTAAAGGACAGATTATAGAATCACAGAATCATAGAAAATTAGGGCTGGAAGGGACCTCAGGAGGTCATGGTCATCTAGTCCAATCCTCTGTTCAAACCAAGACCATCCCCAACTAGATCATCCCAGCCAGGGCTTTGTTGAGCCAGGCCTTAAATACCTCCAAGGACGGAGATTCCACAACCTCTCTAGGTAACCCATTCCAGTGCTGCACCACCCTTCTAGTGGGAAAGTTTTTCCTAATATACAACTTAAACTTCCCTTGCTGCAACTTGAGACCATTGCTCCTTCTTCTGTCATCTGCCACCACTGAACACAGTCTAGTGCCATCTGCTGTAACCACCCTTCAGCTAGTTAAAGGCTGCTATCAGATCCCCTCTGAGTTGTCTCTTCTGCAGACTAAATAAACCCAGTTCCCTCAGCCTCTCTTCAGAAGCCATGTGCCCCAGGTCCCTAACTATTTTTGTTGCCACTGGACTCTCTCCAACTTGTCCACATCCTTTTTGTAGTGGGGGGTACAAAACTGGACACAGTACTCCAGATGTGTCCTCACTAGTACAGAATAGAGAGGAATAATCACTTCCCTCGATCTGCTGGCAACGCTCCTACTAATGCAGCCCAGTATGCCTTTAGCCTTCTTGGCAACAAGAGCACACTGACTCATATTCAGCTTATTGTCTGCTGTAACCCCCAGGTCCTTTTCTGCAGAGATGCTGCTTAGCCAGTTGGTCCCCAGCCTGTACTGCTGCATGGGATTTTTCCATCCTAAGTGCAGGACTTTTCACTTGTCCTTGTTGAACCTCTTGGGTGTGTCCAGATGATCATGCATGTGCATTTCCCTGGGAACAAACAGTAGTGGCACATAGTTGTGCTGTTGCTACTTGTCCTTGGGGAATGCCCCTGTATACACACTCTGGTGTGAAGCAGATTGTCCTGGGTGGGGGAGGGGAAGCTGGGGCCAGTGCCTGGTTGGTCCCAGCAGCCTTACCTGGAGTCCTGCTGGGGCTGAAGTGGTGGTGATCCAGGTGCACAGAGCCTGGCCAGCATCAGGAGAATGGCTCTGGTTTTGGGTGGAGCATGTTGCAGCCACATTCACCGACCCACTTTTTTTAAACCATTTTTTTAGACACTGGAATTTCCTGGTATCTAAATTTGGTTCCATGCTACATATTTGCAGTGGAAATAACCTTTCTATGTGCCATATGCATTTTGTGGTACCTCAAAAGCTTTTCAGGCACTGCAAAGTGCATGTGCATGCTTGTTTGGACACACGTCATGAGATTTATTTATTTATTTATTTTTTTGTCCCAATCCTCCAATTTTTCTAGGTCACTCTGAATTTGTCTAGGTCACTCTGAATCCTAGCCCTACCCTTCAGCATATCTACTACTCTCCCCAGCTTGGTGTCATCTGTTAACTTGCTGAGGATGCAATCCATTCCATCTTCCAGATTGTTAATGAAGATATTGAGCAAAACCGGCCCCAGGACCAACTCCTGGGGCACTCCACTTGATCCTGGCTGCCAGCTACACACTGAGTCATTGATCACTACCTGTTGAGCCCGGTAATCCAGCCAGCTTTCTATTCACCTTGCATCCCATTTATCCAGCCCATATTTCCTTAACTTGGTTGCAAAAATGCTGTAGGAGACTGTCGCAGGGCACTAAGGTGTGCCTGCTCCTTTAAGGGCAGGAACTGCTTGGCTGGAGAGCCTGAGGAGCTAGACAGAGCTCCACAGCTGCAGGTTTCCTGGACAGCAAACTAATGGAGGGCATTAGCCTGCACCTGGTCAGGTGATCAGAAGGAGTCAAGGCCCTGGGCACATATAAGTCCCAGGGCTGAGGCCAGCAGGGGTTAGTTCTTTGACATCAGCCAAGGGGGAAGGAGCTCTCATAAAGAAAGCTACTTGGAGGAGCTTGATTGCCTGTTCTGCTGCTGGTAGGATTTAGGGGCTATAGGACCTCATAAGTACTTGTGGGTAGGGGGCACATTATACTGATGAAGAAGCTTGCCTGTTTAAAAGGGATAGAGTGTGCACCCTGGGGTTATAGTTGTGTTGTAGCTCAGGGACTTGTGTTTTCTGTTGTTATTTATACTGGTGGACTGGGCTGAGGCGATTGGGGAGGAGGAGAAGGCCTCATTGGAGCACACTACTGTGTAGAGCCCTAGCACCAGTGAGGAGCAGAGACAGCGGGTGCAGAGAGCCCAGCGCCAGAGGGCAGAGTTACTGAGGCTGAGGGTCCAGTGACAACAAGAGGCTGAACTAGACTGAGGCCTCATCACAAGAAACAATGTCTAAATACCATCTGCAAGGCATGGGGTGTGGTAAAGGGATGGTTTTGAAGCCATGCGTCTAGCCCATAAGGCTTGGGATGTCCCATGAGTCACCTACCAAGAGCAGGGCCCATCAAGTGGTCCAATAACTATGCTTTCTAGAACCATGACTGAAAGAGACATGATTGACCACAAGATCAACATGAGCCACCAATGTGATGTCACAGCTGGTAAAACAAACCAAATTCTGGCTTGCATCCATAGATGCTTCTCAAGTAAATCTCAGGATGTCATCCTCCCACTGTACTCCGCTTTGGTGAGGCCGCAGCTGGAGTACTGCATCCAATTCTGGGCTCCGCAATTCAAAAAGGATGTGAAGAAACTTGAGAGAGTCCAGAGGAGAGCCACGTGCATGATCAGAGGACTGGAGAATAGGCCTTACGAAGAGAGGCTGAGAGCCATGGGATTCTTCAGCCTGGAAAAGCACAGGCTCAGGGGTGACCTGGTGGCCTATAAGTACATCAGGGGTGCATCAGGATCTGGGGGAACATCTGTTTACTAGAGCGCCCCAAGGGATGACGAGGACCAACAGTCACAAACTCCTCCAAGACCGTTTTAAGTCAGACATAAGGCAAAACTTCTTTAGTGTCCGAGCCCCCAAGGCCTGGAATAGGCTCCCTCCAGAGGTGGTGCAAGCACCTACTCTGGACTCCTTTAAGAAGCGTTTGGACGCTTATCTTGCTGAGATCCTTTGACCCTAGCTGACTTCCTGCCCTTGGGCCTGGACTCGATGATCTCCCAAAGTCCTTTCCAGCCCAAACATCTATGAAATCTATGAAATAACTCGCAGGTTTGGGGGGGGGGGGGGGGGGTGCCGACTCGTGACAGAGCTGTAACTCAATGGCAGCCTCCCTACTTATTACTTTTACCATCAAGACATGGCAGATGGAGCTGGCATGGTCATGAAGCCCCAGGGACATCATGGCCCTCCCTGGGGACTCCATATCATAACAGAGACCATATCAAAAGCCTTGCTGAAGTCAAGGTGTATCATGTCTGCTGCTTTCCCTGTGTTCACAGAGTCAGTCATTTCATCATAAAAGGCAATTAGGTTGGTCAGGCATGACTTGCCCTTAGTGAATCCATGCTACCGTTTCTGATCACTTTCTTCTTCTCCAACTGCTTAGAAATGGATTCCTTGAGGACCTTCTCCATTATTTTTCTGGGGACTGATATGAGGCTGACTGGTCTGTAGTTCTCTGGATCCTCCTTCTTCACTTTCTTACTTGCCCTTTTCAAATCATCTGGGACCCCACCCAATCACCATGAGTTTTCATAGATAATAGCCAGTAACTCTGCAATCACAGCATCCAACTCCCTCAGCACCCTCAGATGCATTGCATCTGGCCCCAGGGATTTGTACATGTCCAGCTTTTCTAAATAGTCTCTAACCTGTTCTTTCACCACTGAAGGCTGCTTACCTTCTCCCCAAACTGTGCTGCCTGGTGCAGTAGTCTGGGAGCTGATCTTGCCTGTGAAGACCAAGGTAAAAAAGGCAATGAGTATTTCAGCCTTTTCCTCATCATGTACATGACCTTTCTATCCTCTTTGTTTTACAGCCCTGTGTCTTGGATTTACTTTTCTACCTCACAGTCCATTGGAATTAAATCTCTAAGGTGGAAGTAATAGGAAGAGATTATAGTTATTATTTAGGAACAGACAGTGGTGCCCTTCTACTCATGTGTGCACAAGAAGGCCACATCCAGACAAGTGCAGCCGTGCAGTGTGTGGTGCTGCAGATATGTCTGCAGTACTGCATACAGCTTGTTCAGCTGTTCTCCATACTACAAGGGAGTAGCACAGGGGTTTGGGGGGGATTTCTTTTTATCCCTGGATATCCAGGAGTCAAAAACACCTACACAAAAAAATAGTGGAGTGGAGCGGCACATGTGGAGGCAATGTGTGCCACTGAAAACCGAAGCCTGGCTAGCCAGAGCCACGCTGTGGCTGCTAGCCAGGTTCCAAGCATCAGGATCGCCAGTGCTGCAGCCCCAGGAGGCCCTCAGGACCACAGGTAAAGCTGCTGGGGCCAACACAATGCTGGCCCCAGCTCCCCTACCCCATCCAAGGTAACCTGCCACATGCCAGAGCACATGTGGCACGTGTGTTTCCTGGGGACAATTAACAGTGGCACAAGGTGCACCGCCCCTAGTTGTTCCTGGGGAATCAAACATCTGCACTTATCTGGATGCAGCGGAGGAGGTCAAATTCAAGCATCGCTTTGCATCGTTGTGCAGCCTCTGTACTCTGAGCAAAAAATGAGACGAGTAATTAGTTTTAGGACCCTACCTATCCATGCTGCAGACATGAGAATAAGCTGGATGACAGTGATGGGAAGAGAAAGTATGCTGTACCCTTCGTGAGGTCCAACTGTATTTGTTCTTTCCTTACTCTGGTACACACCAGAAGGACTGCTGTACCTCTGAGGCAGAATTTCTGAAGGAGATGACCATGGGGTGGTGTACCCATCTTGGGTAGTGCCTAAGTCTTTGTTATTTAAGAACATATCAGGTAGACAACTCTAATAGATAGTACATAAAAATGTAGAGTTTGCTCACTCATTGTCCCACTGCCCTTTGATTTGAGAGGGATCAGTGACAATTGGTCCATGTCTCTCTCAAAAGAAACATCACTAGAAATTTAAGCAACTTGGGGAAAGATACCCTAGAGCAGAGTGGAGATAGTGGGGTACAGGGGGGTGGAACATGGGTGGCTTCTCCAGCCTCTGCTGCAGTACAGGCTCCTTGGGGGTTGGTACTCTTGTGCTCCCTCTAAATCAGTGCGTGGATCTCTTGCTGGTGCTTCTTTTCAGAGACAATTAATTGGACTTTTAGTTGTTGCTGGGTTTTTTTTAAATTCAATTGACTTCAGCCATACATTCTTTTTAGCCTTTTCTCTTTGAACCGTGAGACTAGTAATGGTATTTATGGTTTCAGCCAAAGACTTTGGTCAACATTTTCCCTTCTGGCTGAGTAGTACTCAGCAAGAACTACTAGCTGTAATATTCAACACTTAGACCCTATCGTTTAGTTATAGAATCTATCCTTGAAGCCAGCAGCACTACATGTTTTAAAACATGAAAATATGATACCTTAAGTAAACTTTTCCAATAATTTGATTATTGTTTAGTAAAATGAACTTCTTCTACTTGAATGCTTTTCTTAGTAGTGTGACTATCTAGGAAAACTGTTTCACAGTTCCAAGACCAGTTTTGCTCTCTTCTGGCCTGCACCCCCACTCCCACAGTGACTTTGCTGAATAAATGTGATACCCTAAGTGCCAAATCATAATAGTTTAAAACTGTTTACTTCTTAGTAACTGAAGATAGAACATAAGGACTGCCATTTACTGGGCCACACCGTAGGTCTGTCTTGCCCAGTATCCTCTGTCTCACAGTGGCAAAGTGGGGTTTTTTCACTGTTTCTCTCTCACTTCCAGCCTCCAGCATTTGTGCTCCATGCACATTTTACAGTGCTGTAATTTAGAGCATTTTTTTATAGTATTATAAAGTTACAGTGCTCTTAAACATGACAAGTGCAATGTTTGATGGGGGAGGGCAGCCTCTGAGCCTCCCTGCAATTTCTAGGGTAGGAGGCAGGGGGAACTCTGCAGCCTTCTGGGGCTTCTCCACTGGTCAGAAATTTGACCAGTATACAGAAGTTATTTAAAGTGCTGTAGGTTGTTAAAGTGCTGTAAAATACAGTGCTTCAAATTTAATACCTCATTTAACAAGGGTTAATTTAAAGCACTGTACCCACTTTTATAGTGCTGGAAAGCCACGCACTTGTATTTAAATCATGAAATACAGTGCTTTAAATGGTGAAAAAAGCAATTTCTTTACACACCTTTAAAGTCGAGGAAGTTCTCCCGTAACTCCCATGCTCATAACTACGGATTCCTCTTCCTCCAAGGGACTGGAGACTTTTTCAATCAGTTTTTATTTATTATTGTATTTAAGTCAATGGATTTATATATAAATATATATTGGTCCATTTTGGCTAAAAGTCATTTAAACTATTTTACTTGCATGTGTATTTTATTTTTAGCTTTTCAGGTTTTGGCTTAGAAGAAAAGCTCACTTTTGAAGTAGGGAAGAATCACTAGATTTATATGTATTTTTTCAAAGTCAGTGAAAAAATTTACACAAGAAAAAAAAATGTGTTGCCTGGGGGGGAAAAAACCTTGCTAAGCAAAATTCTGCACCTCTTCACCACTAGACATGCCATATTAAACTGCACGTTGGTTGCTTTTCTTACTCATTTCTCTTATTTTCTTCATTCTGTACTGAGACCTGTATCTTACAATGTTCACCCAGAGTTTATAAGAATGCTGAGTTGTCATGCAGGAGTTTTATCTCACGCTAGGGAGATATTAGTTGATAACATCCACCTTGTTTAGATGTATTGCTTTAGCATATTTCATGCTAAAAATATTTTTTCTACCATCCGCTAAGATTAGCACTCTAGTGGTATAATAAATTTACTTACCCTGTTACTGTGGTGTAGTTTGGAAACGACTTACACTTTATTCGGCCTAATTGAAAATAGGATAAGATAAATGATGCACTTTGAATTTCTCTCTCAGATATACCATTGTTCATTACTTCAACAAGGGATGAGCACATCTGATTGTAATTCCAATTGTTAAGTAAAACAAAAGTTTCCATGGTGAAAATATGGTACCAACAGCTGTAATTGTCTAAGGGTTACTTGTGAAAATCTCAATATTGTCTTAGCATTAAATGCAAAATTGTTTTTCATTTACACGCTTGTTTATCCTAAAGCCCTAATGGAAAAGAGATGAAGTCAAAAAACAAGCTTAGAAATTCACTCACTGTACAGAAGGTATCAAGGCTGAGGCTTCTGTCCTTAAAGGGATACCATCACATTAAAAAGAATGGATTTATTTAAAGGAAAATAATTATTGTGTTATTACTAGCAGGTTATTAAAACCAGCGGAAGTTTAAAAATAATTAATTTTCCTCCATTGTGCTGGCTGCTTACTTCTTATATTTTGATTAGCTGAGACAATGGAAATAGTCTATTCGATTTAATTTTTGTATCTGGTCTATTTCATTGGATGCACACACTAAAGAAATCTTCAGTTTTTATGTTACTAAATGCTGCAAAAATTTCCTACAGCCCAGACATTTTATTGGCTTTTTAAAAATTATTATTTCCTGAAAACATTACTAATCATTTATTTTTAAAAACTCTCAAAAATAAGCTGTTTTTAAATATCAAAGTGGGTTAAAGATACCCTGACCAGTAGATATCCTACAGAATTGAAGAAAAAGAAACAGAAAAAGTATCAGGTATGACACCTATCTTAGAGTTACTTGGCAATTTTACTGGTAATTTTACAATCACATTTTCTTACCTCTAAAATATTTTTCTCTCTCCTGCATTAGGGTCACATGGTGCTGACTAGTAATACCTTCTTTCACAAATAATCTTTTTAACTTCACTGGAAAAACTCATGGTGAGCAGGGTTATCAGAATGTGGCCACTAGTCAGGTGAACGCTCCCAAAGAAAACTGGGGAAATCAACTAGACAAAGGAAGCAAACTGGGAAAAAATAAAGGAACATCTACTTTTGATTTTTGTTTTCAATTTAAATAATTTTAGTAATTGCATATAACAGTAGCAAAGAAACATTCTTGGACGGGCGGATGACGTTTAAGTTGACTGTGTGTCTTTTAACATCAATGCACTATTCAGGCCATGTCTTCCTTGCTCCATTCATGTGCTTGTCCTGTTGCCTTGCAATGAATTGCTTTCATAAATAAGAAGAAGGAAGATTTGATCTGTAACGAAGCTGAAAATCTGGAATTCTTCCTTCAGTGTAATAAAACAGTGGAAGTACTTCTGGAATTACTTTGTCATGCATTCATGTATCAACAAAGCCAGTTTGCTCCTTTGAGTAAAAGCAGAGTTCGGCTTTCTTAAGAAATACTTTGGTGTGTAATCTTTTTTTTTTCTCTTTAACTAAGAGAGAATTCCTTGGCTAAGACAGCGTATGATCCTTCCTCAGTATCATCCTTACTCAGGGAAAACCTTCCACTGGCTTCAGGTTTGCCTGACAAGGGAACGCCTGTCTGCAGAGCTTCAGCCCATGGTGTTGTTTTAACAGCTGAGTTCTAAACCCCTGAAAACAGGGGCTTATAATAGAAGTGCTGACACAACCTTAACGAGAGGATTGTGAATGGCTACGCTCTAATTCTGTACATTGCCACTGTTACTGTGTTGCTGTTATCCATTTCTAGTGTCTGTTACAGAAATTGGTATTGTATCTAAAACAATTGCTGTTATTAACAGGTTAAGCTGCTGGGATGTTAAAATAAAGGCTGCCCAGCTTTAGTGCATTTTGTTGTAATCATCTCCCAGATGCCTTGTCGGAAATCAATTCAAGTTCAAAACTGGCTAGAATTGGGAGGTCAAGGCTTTTGCAGACTAAATATTTTATCTTCTGCTCATGTCTGGAGCTTTTAAAGATGTGTATTGGGGGCTCTTTTCTCATATCCCATCTGGACAAAGATGATTGGCTTTGCCATTTTGCCCAGGTTAGGACAAGGTTAAAATCAATTATAATCAATTATTAAGAGTCTTCTGTGGCTGCACAGCTTAAAAGGGGATTTTAAAAGTTGCACAGTTCTAAAACATGAATATCTTAGTTGCTAGTAAAGATGTTGTTATTCTAGAATGTCAAAAATAAATGTTATCTGTATTGGTAATAAAACACTGAATTCTTACACTTCTTTCTCTTGTTTCCATATTTTAGAACCAGTAGAAATACCTAAAAAGAGCATGGTGGAGGTGGTGAGGGAACAGTGTCATTCGGCGCTGTTAAAAAATAATATCTAGTCACCATCATCAAACCAGCAGATAGGAAGGAGCTATTTTAATTTAATGACTTTAATGACTTGTTATTTTTCAGAAATATAGTTGTGTTTACTTCTGTGTCCAGTACATGAATGTTAATTTGTGTCTCAGGAATTCCAGGCTTTATTCCTAAAAATAAAAATGTGTACATTTTACAATTCCCATGTTTGCTTATGGCTCTTAAAAATAGCTAGACTGCTTCTTATTCAACACAATGAATGAGTCATTTTGCCTAAAATATTTTTTGCCACTGAAGTGGGACTTTCTTTTTTCAGATCTAATGACTCCTCTCAACTCCTGAGTAGATCTGTCTATTTCCCTGGCTGTTCTTCATCACTATTGTACCCCTGAATAAAACTGTACCCATGAATGTGGTATCACTGTCCCCCTTTTACTAAGATCTGGAGCACCTGAACCTTCAAGTTACTAAGGGTCTTCTGGAAATTCAGTAAGTGCTAAGGATGCACAGGGAGACAAGATGATCCAGGAGGTAGGATACTGTCATGGGATTCATGAAACCTGGGTTTATTTCCCTGCTCTATTACAGACTTCCTGTGTGACCTTCAGTAAGTCATTTAGTCTGTTTATGTCAAGTTTCCCATCTAAAAAAACTGGATCACAGTACTTCTGTACTTTGCAGAGGTGTTGTGAGCATAAATATATTAAAGTTGTCTTGGTTTTCAGATATTCTGGCACTGGGGGCCATGTAGATGTGTAGGATAGCTCGTAACAGGATTGGGCCCTGCCCCACCTGCTCAAGGCCATACAGGGAATCAGTGTTAAAGCAAAGTTTCAAACTCAGAGATTCTGATTTCCATTCCTGAACTTATACACTAAAACAGAGGTGGTGAACCTGCAGCATATGTGCCACAAGTGGTGCGTGGAAACTTCTGTGTATGGCATGTGAGCCCTGGATGAAGGAGGCATGGGAACTCCAGCCTTCAGCTGTGTGGAACAGAGCAGGGGCCAGACACTGATGCAACAGGAAGTATCAAGTGCCATGGCCAAGAGCCAGGTAAATCCTTCCATGGCCCTGAAGCAGCTGTTGAATTCAGGGCTTTGGATCCTCATTCCCTATATAATACTGTGGTGGTTGCAGGGCCAGGGAAGTGTTAAACTCACTCTTAGTTGTGGCACCACTGCCTCAATTCTGGTGCCTTAGGGGGAAAAATCTATCAAGTACAACTCTAAGGGGTATGGGGATCAGTGTGTCACTGTCAAAAAAGTTGGCTACTGTAGAGAGTCCTGTCAAAAAAGTTGGCCACTACTCCATTAGGACATATCATTCTCTGAGAACCAAATGAAATCTTCAAAACCCGAGTCAAACTTTTCTGAGATCAAAAGCTGTTTTATTTTCCTCATTGTTTTATATTTTGTTGGGTGCCTGTACTTATTAGATGAAGACAGATGTTGGACTTTAAGTAGACACAGACACATTTCAGAAAAAGATGATTTTGCAGAATTAATGGTTTGACAAAGAACTAGAAAGAAGCAGAAATTCCAGCAGG
>NW_005841866.1:1178024-1188644 GCF_000455745.1 Alligator sinensis
AGAAGCAGCAAGCCTGACTACTCTCTCTGGCTTTGAAAACTGGCAGAAGCCCATCAACTTCAGTGAATATTTTTTTCCCTGATTTTACTAGTGTACAGCAAGTGCAATCAGAATCAACTGTCTGATATTGAATCATTAGTACAAATCAACCAATTGGCATGAATTAAAACATATCAACATTGGTAAATGCTTTTTGGCACATTTTCTAATGAGGGAAGCATTAAAATGCCTGTGGGAATATCAACAACTTCTAGACATTCCCAAATTTGTAAATTGTTTTAATGAACCTAGAATCAGGGGGAAAAAAACATTTCCAGGAAATACTGATGTGTAAACATTAACATTTTGCTAAAGACTGTGCAAGAAATTGGGCTTTAAATAATGTTAATGGCAATGAAACAAACAAAATGAAATGAAAGTCAAGGAATGCAAAATATGTGAGCGTTATTTCTGATGAAATCCTTTCTCTGTTTGGGTCCAGTTCCTCTCCCACTGAAACTAATGGAAGTCCTTCCATTGGTTTTAATGGGAACTGGATTAGCCTATATAGGAGTGTCTCCATCATCTAGTCATATGACTGTATGAAACCGTTCAATATTCTTTGGATAACTGTTGGCCAGTATAGTACTTTACATTTTGATTTACTGTATTTCTAGTGGTTGCCATTTTGTGACTTGATTCCAGTTATTTAATTCCAAGATGAATTGACTGTCAAAACAGCCTGGGACCAATGATAGGGATTAGGTGATGCAATACCTGCCTATTGTTAGGCAATAAGGATTTATAATTTGTGCATCTAAGTGGGTGATGTTAAGTTCCATTAAAGAGTGTTGCTTTGCAACAGCATCCATGGAATGATTGCATAATGTTAAGATTTGTTGACACTAGAAACTTGGCATGGTATTCATTGTGGATTAGAGAAATGGGGGCAAAGCCAACAGGGTTATTTTAACTATATATTAAAGGATTCCTAATTCCTAGAAATGAAGCTTCTTTAATAACTCCAGGGCAGGATTTAAGTGCTTTTAACTGTGTTGGCAGGATGGTCTTCAGCATTTGGTTTATATCTAGTATATTTTTTTAATCTTTTACTTAATCTGTTTGTTGAAAGAATATCAGCTGCATCCAGAAAAGTCAAAGAATGGTGGGCCCGAGTTTTATAGAGTCCATGTACAATTATTTGCGTGTCCCATTTATACTCACAATGTTGAAAGCAAATGTGCAGTCTGGGATTTGCACTTGCATGGGGTCAGTTGCCATGTAGTTAGCTCAAAGCCCCAGCTCATATGGTCCATGTGTTAGGTCATGGATTTTTATAGAAACTCAGATGCAATGTGAAAATGAGATTGTTTCATAAAGGTGCACCAAACCAGATATAAATATTCACTTTAAGTTGCAAGTGTGTGGCAGATATGTCACCAAATGGGTAAATTAGTGAGTTTATGACAGGCGATTTAATTTAGCTACCTATCTGAAGCATCTAGTCTGGCTAACATTTAGGGAAAATCCTATTTCACCTCCACTCACATAAACGTCACTTACCTAACTGGGTATCTTCAGTTTTGGGCACTTATACACAGTTTTCATTCTGTGTAGCTATGCTTGCCATTTGCCTCCCTTCCGATAATCTATGATGGCTGTATAGATTCCCAAGCAAGATGCCTTGGGTCTTGGCCCTGTCATTCAGAAGCGATTTGCACCTGTGACTTCTGCCTGTGAACAAAGTGCCCTAACCACCAGGCATTGCCCTAAACATGCTTCAGTTCTCTTTTTGAGGTTGGCCCACTGATCTATATATAGGTCCAGAAAGTGGACAACAAGCCTGAGGGGGAAGAGGATCACTGAGTAATATGGATGTTGTCCTGGAAGGGAGGGGTCTCTGCCCATGTAGGGGAAAAATTGTATATCTGTATCCATTTTAGCCTACATATATTAAATGTGGGGTACAGTGAGTCATCTTCAAAAGCAGGGGTATAAAATGGTGTGGGCAACACTTAGCTTCTCCTCATGAGGGATCTGGGTTTTCCATTTGCCAAGGAAGAACATGGATATTCTCTTTTAAAGGAGAAAAAGATGGGAAGCCACAGGTTTCCTCTTGCAGGCTGGAAGAATTCCAGCCTGCAAGGGGCTGTTTGGGGCTGTAGGGAGTGAGTTGGGGAGGCGTCATGTGCACATGGGTGCATGCATAGATGCATGTGGCTGGCAATACAGCCAGGCAGCAGTGGGGAGCAGCTCCCCCAATTGCCTGCAGGTAAGTTGGGGAGTATAGGTGTTTCAGGTAGGGTATAGGCAATGTGGGCAGGCAGATTGAGGTGGCCATGGTGAGGGAAGAAGTGGGGCAGGGTTGGCAGCTGGGGCAGGGACTGGGGCCACTGTCCAGTCAGGGGGTGTCCAGGGCCAGGACAGGAATGCTCAGCCACAGGACCCAGCTAGGGGAGTGGGATGGAGCCTTGAGCAGCTCCTCTGGAGGACAGGAGGGTTGGTGGGGGGACTGGATCCCCACCACTGTGCACAGTCCTGAGGATGGAGGCATGGGGGAGCCACTGCTACCACTACCACTGCTGTGAACCCCATGCCAACCATGCTGCCATGGTGAGGCACCCCCTGCCTGCCTGGCAGCAGTTGGGGTGGTGGTGGCAGTGCAGAGTCATGCCCCCAGGGGTGCCCTGGCTGGCTCACCATGGTGGCATGGCTGGCATGGAGTTCCTGGTGGCACTGTTAGCAGCAGTGGCAGCACCAAGCTTCCTTGCCCCACTCCTGTAGAGGCCCTCAGAGGAAGGACAACAGGGCACAGAGCCTTGAGCCCCATAGTGGGCGGCCTGCATCCTCCCCCAAACCACAGGTTCTGCTCACCTCCACTCTGGCTGTGTCACCCGCTAGGTGGGGGCTGTGCTCCTCACTGCTATGACCACAACAGGTGCCACCTCCCATGTGCAGTAGTTGGGGCTTGGGTACCCCTGGCTAGCTGCAACTGGTGTCTGCCAAGCAGGGAGTGGGCAGCATGGAGCCATTGGGGTCCCATAGCCCTGGTAGCTGGGGACCTCCTCTGGCAAGGCTGGGAGGCAGAGAGCTACAGCTCAGGAGTGAGGGGGACCAGAAGGGCCAATGGGCTGCAGGTTGGGAGTGAGGGACAGGCACCAGCAGAGTTGGGGAGGGTGGGGGGGCTGTGGTTCAGGAGTGAGGGGTACCAACAGGGCTGGGGGTGAGAGGGCTGTGGCTTGGAAGTGAGGGGTAATGGCAGGGGCAGGGCACTGGCTGCTCAGTGCCACAAAGCAGTTAGGGGGCAGGGCACAGCAGAGAGGGTGGGGAAGCTGCAGCTGGACTGGAATCCTGGTGAGGAAGGGGGCTCAGAAGCTCTGATTTTCCATGATTAAAAAAAAATCCAAAATCAAATAGCAAAATATAAAGGTATTTAGAATTTATTTTATTATAATGCTTAAGGCACTGGTAGACTTCCAAATCGCTTTAAAATTGTAAATATATCAATAAAAGATGTTCAAATAATACCTGTGGCAAAACATGGATTTGGGGTGTTTTATTCAGAGAATGTGTGTGTGGGGGGGAGGGGGTTATCCGAGAATATGGGATTTTAAACATAGAAAATCGGGTTCCCTTCTCACCTGGGGGCTAGAGCACATTGATGGGAAGCAGAAGTATGGGTTCAACCCCTGTCTGAGTAAGGGAGGGGGCTAGGTCGTCTTCTCCCCTGGGAAGTACACTAATCACTAGGTTCTTAGCCTGAAAAGTGACAGGGCCTCCTCTCTCCATTTTACTCCAGGCAGGTCTACACTGGGTGATCCTGTTCTGCCACAGGTGGAAACTGAATCCAGTCTGTGGGTTTCCTTGCCATTGAGTTATGTATTATTAACATCTGACTCATCTGCATTCTGAAATCTTTACAAAAAATGTATTGTCTTATGCAATATAACTTGAACAAGTAGACTAGCCTGAGTTATAATGTTTTCAGTACAGTAGGCCTGATATGAAATTTGTAGTGATAGAATTAGTGAGGGGTTAGTATCAGAGTATTGTTTTCTAGGTTTTTTAATTACATTGAGTTGATGCATGCATGCTAATGTGTCAGCCATCTTGAAATCCAGTATGGCTACTGTGATGGAAATGTTATGCTTGAGCTCCTCGGTTTATACAATGTTGGTTTTGTCATTGGAATTAATTTTTTAACCCTAGTGGGGGCTGAAATATTTCCCTGAATGTGAATTCATGGCAGCCATCTTGTATTCCAATATGGTGACTACATGCACTACTTGCCAGATTGGCAGCATGACTTTTCTGACACAGGTAGACCTAAAATACACTGCTGCCACTTGGGGGAATGAGTTGCCTACGCGCTAACACCTTTACTCTTCTTTTTTACTGTACTACAAGCTAGGAATGGCGAGGGGGCGGGGGGGAACCAATTTCTTATATGCTCCCTTCAGGGTGGCTGAAGGATTAATATATCATAGGATCATAGGAAGGCAATAATTGGGGTCCTCATGAGATCATCTAGTCCACCCCCCTGCTCAAGGCAGGATTATCCTTGACTAAACCATGCCAGCCAAGTGTCTGTCTAGTCTGGTTTTGCAGGTTTCCAAGGATGGAGATTCTAGTATGCCAGTGTTGGGCTCATCTGGGGACAGGGACAGGCAGTAGACAGTGGTCCCCTTTCCTGTGTCTGCAGCAGGGATGGATAGGGGTTCCCCTTCCCTGTGTCTGCTCCAGGTAGGGTGAGAGGAACTACTTTTCCACCAGGCTATTGCCACTGTCCCCTCCCCAGCTGAGCTTAGTTCCCCTTCAGTCTAGCTGGCTGTGGAGCTTCTCAGTTCCTGAGCAGTGGCAAAAAGGAGCATCAGCAGGTAGGCATTATTGCACAGGAGGGAGGCTGTCTCTGAGCAGCAAGGGGAGGAGAGGGGGAATTTTCACCTGCTTTAGGGACTTAAAAAAGGCTGCCTGCACTGGTGATGGTGAAGGAGGCTGGGAGCAAGGGGTGCAGCTCCCTATTCAGTGCAGATTGCTGCTCCTAACACCCCACTCCCCTCCAATTCCCCTTGGGAAATCCAGGATACACCTCTGAATATGTCTGTCCTTCTTAAAGTGTGGGTGTCCAGACTAGACATGGTACTCCAGGTGAGGCCTCACCAGTGCAGAAAAGAGTGGAAGAATCATTTTCCTTGATTTGCAAGTGACACTCCTGTTAATATAACC
Organism: Alligator sinensis; assembly: GCF_000455745.1. Taxonomy (NCBI): domain Eukaryota; kingdom Metazoa; phylum Chordata; order Crocodylia; family Alligatoridae; genus Alligator; species Alligator sinensis. The sequence continues at coordinate 1,183,230 of NW_005841866.1, forward strand.
CAGTAAGCTGTTGGCCATTTTTTGCAACAAGAGCACATTGTTGGCTCACGTTCAGTTTATGGTATATAGCTATGCTGTACTGCGGCCTAACCAATCATTCCTCAGTCTGTATTTGTACATACAGTTATTCTGTCCTAGATGCAGGACTTTGTACTTATTATTGTTGAATCTTATTTGATTGATTGCATATCGTTCTCCCAGTCTATCCAGGTCATTCAGGATCCTAGCTCTGCCCTTCATTGCATCTGCAACTCCAGCCAACCTGATGTCATCTGCACATTTGCTAAACATGCATTCATTCCCATCTTCTATATAATTATTAAATATGTTGAACAATATTGGACCCAGGTTGGACCCCTGAGTAACACCACTTGATATCTCCTTCCAGCTAGACTTTGAGCCATTGATGACTATTAATTGAGCATGATGACCCAACCAGTTATGTATCCACCTTACAATACTTTCATATAGTCTATATTTCTGTATATTATTAATTAGAATGTTAAAAGCCTTGCTAAAGTCAAAGTATATCACATCCACCCACTGCTCTCCCCTCAACTACCAAACTTGTCACCTTATTATAAAATGAAATTAAGTTCGTCAGGCCTGAATTGCTTTTAGTAAATCCATGCTGGTTCTTCCTGACCCCCTTGTTCTCCTGTTCTCCCCTTGTTCTCTACTGTGCTTCACAGTAGATTCTTTGAGGACCTACTCCATGGTCTTCCCAGGCACTATATTTGCTGTTTTCCATTCATCAGGCACCTCACCTGACTTTTCTGACTTCTCAAAGAGGATACCTAATGGTTATGAAATTACCTTAGTACCCTGGTGTGCATCCTACCAGGCCCTGCCTACTTGAAAGTATTTAGCTTTTCTAAGTAATCCCTAACCTGTTCTTCTGCTACTCTAGGCTGTTTGCCTCTTTCTCTATCTTTGACCAACAGCACTCATCATCTGATAACTGTCTCTTTGTGAAAACTCAAGTAAAAAAAAGGCATTAAATACTTTGGCCATCACTGCATCATTTGTAACTAGATTGCCTTCTGTAAGGGACTTACGATTTTGTTGCTCTTACTTTTATTTTGACATTTTTGTAGAACAGTTTTTTATTGCCTTTTATGTCCCCTGCCAGTTGCATCTGAAACATGTCTTGGCCTTCTTATTTTTCTTCCTCTTATACTGTTCCCTAGTGCTATGACCAAATTTCCACTTTTTGTAGAATTCCTTTTTGAGTTTAACCTGATTGATGAGATTGCTGTCTAGCCAGGCTCACCTCCTGTTGCAATTTCCATTCTTCTCTCTCATTGAGATATCTTGCTCATTCAAATACAGCCAGCTCTCCTGGACTTTGGAGATTTGCCTTCCAAGGGATTTTGCCTACTAGTTCCCTGTGTTTGTTAAAGTCTGCTTCATTCTTTTCTTCCTCCTTAACACAACTTTCTCAGATGAGATAACCCAGCAAGGAAGAATAGGGTCATATGTGGCCATTTAGGGTTGAATATGCAAAGAGCCTTTCCAGGCCAGAGTTAGTCTGTCCATAGCAGAGCTAGGAGTAAATACCTGCTTCCTTAGTCCTTTGCTTTATCCACTTGTCTATACTCCCTGTCTTTCCAGGTCTAATGTAATGAGAACGTTATCAAAGCATCCATAAATGTAACAGCAAAGACAGTGAACAATTCACTTTGTTGGATGGGGCAGTCTGTGTTTGAATTTTTAGATGGGTACATGACAGACTTGGAATTCAAGGTTTATCTTAATACATTTACACTGTGATTTATGAGACAGGAAGAGAAGCATTTATAATAGGAGTTTACCTGCTAATGATATTTGCAAAAGCCTGTTATTAATAGGTTATAAAGTGAATCAGGCTTCATTTTTATCCTGGTAATTTATTTCATACACCAGATTACATCCCCTTCTCAATTCCTTTTTCATTTGATAAAAGAAGAAATACAAAATATAATTTATAATAAGTATATGTTTGGCCGCCAGCCAACTAGGGACTTCCATGCATCAATAGGCCCTTCCTTTTTTGGGAACACCAGTAAAACTGAAACATTTCAGTGGAGCCTTCTGGACAAGTGCCCCTAAGACACTAACAGTATGTAAAAAAGCTCTTGGCTCATATTTTGAAGCAGAATAGATTTATTGCAGACTTAGGGAGACCTTCTTTGGGAAGGTTTAGGGAGACCTGTCATTTGGCTAATGAGACATACCAATATGTGGTACATTATGACAAAAAAGTACAGCTAGTTATACTGTTCACTGACAATACAAGTCTGGACACATCATATGTTTCTAATTTCACTGACTTTTTATTTCAGTTATTTAGATGGATAAAGGCATCAAGCCAGGGTTTCCTCAACAGCAACAAAGATCTTATACTGTCCAAACAGACTACATTCCTGAACCTACTGGTCATGTACCCTAAAGTAGGTTAAAGGCTCAGACTGGACAGTTTAAACAAACTAGCTATGCTTTTCATTTCAGGCTTGAATTTATATTGTTGCAGCTAAGTTTTAAAGCAAGCACAAAATGTTGGTAGAAAATGTTAGGCAGTGAACATCCTCAGAAAGGGGAGAATTTTTACTATTCTGGGAGCTGAGGAATTGAAATCAGTTCTATGCTACATCATTTCAAATATGTCACAATTAGGAAATACAAACATTTTCTTTTACAATTCCCCTTCCCTGTTTGTTTTTGTACCTAGCCAATGGGCCAGAAACTTCATTAACAATTAGTGTCTGATGCTGATCACTAAAAGCAATGTTGTGCCCAGCATTCATTTTCAAACTCTAACTCAAGCTAAACTGAACTGTTTTTGTTTTGTTGCATATTCAAAACTAACGCTTATGATAAGGCTAGGTACTTTCCACGTTTACTTTCAAGCAAACATGAGGCCAATTTCCAAGAAATTTGGAAAGTGGGAAATTTTGCATAGATTTGATGGGATGTTACATGAATTTTACTAATTTCATAGCAAAGGAAGAGTAAAGAAAATGATTGTTTTGTAATAGTTCTACTACAGATTTTCTAAAATATTCAAAATATATTGTCGTCATGCTCATATAGGTAATACTTCCCCTTGGTCAGCATCTTCCCATTCTAGTATGTTTCATTCTTGGATTCAACCCTTCATTTCTTTCCAGGATGGAACTGAAAACACTGTAGGGCAGTATGAGGTGGTAAGTGGTTTGCATCACATCCTGGTTGCTGTATGGAACTAGACTAATGGGCTCTAAATACAATGTGCCCAATATTCTTCCATGAAGGGGAGAAGAGTGTAACTAGGAAATGAGGCATTAGGGAGCGGTGTGGTCAAACTGTCTGGTTGTAATTTGGGGGACTCCAAACAAAACTCTGGAAATCCCTTTGGAAGAATCATTCTTTTGCTTTCAATATTGGTTTAGTTTCCACTCCTCACCATATGTGCACACTGACTTGTTATCAAAGGGTTACTCAACAGCACCCTAGGCTGTTAACACTGATTATTTTGCTTAGGCAAGCATTTTCTCTATTGGAAAACATATCCAAAATTTACAGACAGTTGCCTAGTTTGTTAATATGTATTAGATGAAGAGGATATATTTTCTTATAGCTTACATGTTCTTACATGAACATAAGAATTTTGCATAGACAATTTAATTTATTATAAATTTTATGCAATAAAATTTATAATAAAATTAAATTTGACATTAATGAAACTTGGGACATGGTAAAAGCAAAGTGTTTTAAAAACCTAATAATAGTATCATTGTTTGCCTTTGCACAATGTTTTCCATCTATAGATTTCAATGTTTGAGCATTGCTGAGCCACACAGAATGCAAGATAGGTAGGAAAACTGAGGAATAGAGTGGCGAGTAATGTAACTCTTATGTGGGTATTGGTTAGGGTGGCTATAGTGGAACTTGCATTGGGTTTTATTTTGTTCTTACATGAATTAGGAGTGATTCCAGTGAAGTGAATGATGTTTCATCTTAGTAGATGTGATATGAAGAAGCTTCAGTCTCAGGGTACGCAAATTATTGTTATGTATCAGATGGATGTAAAAAAGAAGAGTGTAGCCATTCAGATAACCAGTGGGTAGGGTTGAGGCACAGCTACAGAGAACTCAAAAGCAAACTGAAGTCAGTATCTTAATCACAGGACCATTTTATCTCTCTCAAAAAGGGTTTAATTCATACATTTTGTCTGAAGTGTGATAATGCTTAGTCTTTCAATAGTTTGATTTACTACCTCTACATGGATAAGAAAGGAAATTAAAATGGCTGTTATCCCACATCACCCCTAGGGGGGCACTTGTTTGGGACCTCTGAAGACCCTTGAAGCCTTTTTTTGTCTGGTACCCTCTGAGTACCCGCTGAAGCCAGCTTTCTAGACGAGGGGAAATCATTGGTTCCTTCTGACTCTGAGACCCCGGTCTTACCGGGCTCCTATAGGTATGTGGGGAGTCTGCTCTGATGTGCTGGAAATCAAGTGCATCAGAGCGTATTCAATTAATCAAGTCTGCTGAAGCATGGAAATTGACGTGCTCCAGCAGCCTCCTGCATCACATGTATCAGTGTCCCCATGCATCCCCACGCTAAAAAAATGGCAGCGGCACACTGTGAAATAAACCATGTTCAATGAGCTGTAGTTCAAAGCACCCTGCCGCCATTTTTTCAACACAGGGATGCTGATGCATGTGACAAGCAGGTACTTTTAATTAGCACCCAGCACCATATCCCAAAACACATGTAAAAATGCCCTCAGTCTGTGGCACTCTCTGGCAAAACTTGACCCTGCCTCCAAGAGCTACCTTCCAGGTTAGCTCCTCAGGGAGGGACTTGACCCCTTGCTAGGGAGAAGTGCACACTGAAGTTCGAAGCAGCAAAACAGACCACTCTGCTTCAATAAAGGCATTTGTTGGGGTAAAGGCCACCCAACCAGAGGTTTTCTAGTATCTCCAAAGGATTAAGCAGTCCCTCTGTCCTCAATCCAGTCCTCACAGCACTGAGCATCTTCAGAGTTAGCTCAGCTGTTCTCTCTCCAGTCCACGCAGTCCAGGGACCCTAAGTTGTTGAGTTGTTTGCTCTTTCCAGACAGTTCTTCCTTAAAGTCCATGCCCTGCTTTTCCAGAGTGCTCATTGTGATCTCCTTCAGCTTCCCTGGATGACTCCAGAGTGTCACACATCTTCCCATCCTGTTCAAATGTCAATAAAACTATTCAAATCCTTATGTATGGATGTGTCTTCTGTCACCTAGGCCAGACAACTCTGTTTTAACTGTTTCTTAACTCCTCCTTTTCTCCCTGTTCATGTTTGTCAGGAAAATTGAGGCACAGGACATTATAACAGCATGAACATGTTCAAAACCAGGAATTTAGAATAAATCACCTAGTCCATCACAGCTATCTAAGCTCTAATTTAGGGAAA
>NW_005841866.1:1188675-1189161 GCF_000455745.1 Alligator sinensis
GGGAAAGACCCCAGAAATAGCTACCCAAAGCTGACTTCAGAGGCTGGATACAGTAGCATTCTACTGAAACTTGTAGACAACTTCTATGCATACCCCATAATAGGATACAACATTGCTAATACTTCCTGCTCTGCTTAGGTGTGTTGATAATTGTGCCCAACAGTAAGCAGTGTGACTAACGTACATGGGATCAGGGTGCTAGGAATGATAAAATAGAGAAATGGAAGAAAGTTGATGAATGGTTTCTTCTGCAGATGGAAAGGGAAGACTGACCTCTGATGGACCTAGAAGTAAAACTGCCTGAAAGAAAATAATCTAGTGCCTGAACCCAGAGAGACATGAGGCAGAGGAAATAGTGCCACTTGACAAAAAGGCAACATATTTTCTTGTCACACATGGTCCACTACACTTGTGCTCTAGCCCTCTGCAGTTACCTTACAGCCCAGTTTCTCTCCTGTCTCTATTAGCTCTGTCCTTTCCACTCTT
>NW_005841866.1:1189192-1191727 GCF_000455745.1 Alligator sinensis
TGTTAGTCCCATTTCCCCTTCTGGCAGCTCCACATTTTGAGTGATAATTTTATTTCAATTTGAACTGCTGTTATTACTCAGTCATGCTCCTTAGATACTACTCTGAGTAAAGGATGGCACATAGTGACTCCAGGAGCAACTTGACTTTAGTGGAGTAAGGGACCCTGTGCTTTCTCTCTTGGTCTAGTTGAGTGCACTGCCCTCTCTGGCTGTCCAGCATCACTAGATGGTGGAGAGAGGGAGGAAAGCAGTACAGAATTCTCCCTTTTCTCTTTTGTGGTGGCTTTAAGCTTAGGGGGTTTAAAACTAGATGTACAGCTGGTTCTTCATAAAGAGTTCAGAGGAGGGCAGGAAAAGGAGGAGCCTCAGGAGCTACTTTTGCACAATTTCATCCACAGTCTATTTCAGGGGTGCTTAATGTGATCAGCAGGGATCCAGGTTTTCCACTGGCCATTGGAAAACGCAGACTTCGTCATTTTAAGGAGAAAAATGTGGATTATCTCTTTTTATGGAGAAAAAGACAGATTTTCTTCTTTAAAAGAGAAAAACATAGGAAACAGCAAGTTTCCCCTTGTAGACTGACAGAGTTCCATCCTGTAAGGGGCTCAGGGGAATGGGAGGTGGGCGATCAGGCAGGGGGTGCCACATGCATGTGCGGCATACACATGCACATGGCAGCCAGACAGTATGGAGAGCATCTCCTGCAGCTACCCAAAGGTAAGTGTGTGTGTGTGTGTTTGGGGGGTGAGGTTGAGTTCCCCACAGTGAGTGAGGGAGGAAGTTGGGCAAGGCTGGGGGGTTGCGGGGACAGGGGGCTGCAGACCCAGGTCCCTGGCCCCATAGCTCTGGGAGCAGGGCTGGGAGTGAGGGGGGCAGGGGGCTGTGAGTGGGGAGTGAGGGCCACCAGCAGGGCCAGAAGGCTGTGGGCGGGGAACAAGAGGCACTGGCAGGGCTAGGGGGCTACGGGTTGAGAGTGAGGGGAACCAGCAGGGCTGGGAGGCTGTGACTTGGGATTGAAGGGCAATGGCATGGGCAGGGCACCAGCATATCAGGGCTGCTCAGCACCACAAAGCACTCATGAGGGAACAGCCACAACTGGACCCGTATCCTGGTGAACAAAGTGAGTAGGGGGAGCTCTGATTTTGCATGATAAAAAAACCAAAATCAAATGCCAACATTTATAGGTATTTTGAATGTATCCAAGGGTGCTGAGGGAGTTGACCAATGTGATTGCAGCCACTGGCCATTATCTTTGAAAACTCACAGTGATTGGGATTGGTCCTGGATATAGTTCCCATCTTTAAGAAAGGGAAGAAGGAGGATCTGGGGAACTACAGACTAGTCAGTCTCACCTCAGTCCCTCAAAAAATCATGGGGCAGGTCCTCAAGGAATCCATTTCTAAGCACTTAGAGCAGGGTTTTCAATCTTCTTAAATATATGTATCCCCGGCGGCTGGATGCGGAGCATGGGGTCAGGGGGTGGAGGGGGCACAGCCGGAAGCAGAGCGGCGGCAGCACAGGGTGGTGGGTGACAGCAGTGGCTACTGCGTGTGAGCTTCCCCTCCCCTCAGCATCTGACCAGATAGGCAGTGCCTGTGCAGCCCACAGAGGGGTGCCACTGCCCTCAACCCCCCACAGCCCTCCTCCTGGGAGGTGGCGGTGTGGGGTGGTGGATGGCATGCTCCATCCCCACCCACCTGTGCATACCCCCTAGGGCCTTCTCAAGTACCCCCGGGGCTATGCCTACTTAGAGGAAGAAGGTCATTAGGAACAGCTCCTGATTGACTGTACTGGGCAAACAACTCCCAGCTTGCAGTCCAACGGAGTCGGGACCATACAGCAGCTGCTGCCACTTCCTAGGTGAGGACAGTGCATCCTGTGGGAGGGAAGTGGCTTGGGCTCCTGCTCTGAGAGGAGCAGTGGTCCCTTCCTCCATCTCCCCACTTGGCTGCCAGGGACCCATGTTTGGGAGAGGGGAGGCTCCAGGCTCTGCCCTGGGACTGCACCCCAGTTGGCGGCTGGCTGCTGGCAGCAGGGGGAGGTGCTGTGTGGCTGTGCGGTGCAGGCATGTGGAGCCCAGGGGACACCACACAGGTGCCATTCCCAGCTGGGTCCAGCCTCTGCACACAGGGGATGGAGACTAGCCACAGGCCTCTGTGCTGTCCCACCTGGCTCCGCTCCTGGGATCCGCAGGGTCAGGGCTTTGTATGTGTTCTGCCACCCCCTGGAATCCCTGTCTCAGATTTCCTTACCCCTTCCTGGATTTCCCTAAAATTATTACGGTCACTCTAGTCAGGCATGATTTGCCCATAGTGAATCCAAGCCACCTGTTTCCTAATGACTGTCTTCTCCTCTAAGTGCTTAGAAGTGGATTCCTTTAGGACCTGCCTCATGATTTTTCCAGGGACTGAGTTGAGGCTGACTGCCCTGTAATTGCTCCTTTTTTCCTTTCTTGGGCCAGATGGGGGCAGCACTGGGCCCCCAGCGAGGGGATGGTGCTGGTGCTCCAGGACCCAATCCTAGTGTGAGGAGGGA
>NW_005841866.1:1191758-1212416 GCF_000455745.1 Alligator sinensis
TGGTATGTAGGGGTGGCAAGTGGCAGTACTGGGCCCCAAGGAACCAATCCCAGCAAGCAGGGGACAGGAGGAGGCAATGCGAGGTCCCAGGACCTGATGTGGCCCACAGGTGGGTCCCACAGCACTCATCTGGCCCATGAAGCCAAAAGGTCAAGCACCACTGGTCTAGTTTATAGGTGGGAACATTTTTGTATTTGCATTTGCTTCTTCTACCCCATGGCTCAGCTTCCCACACAATTTCATTCCCTGAAAAGGTGTCATATTTGTGTCACTGTCCACTGCTGTTCCATGTAAGTGGTTTAGTTCAGAGTAAAATGAAAGGCACCTAGGGGAGTACATTTTTAAAATTATTGAAACACCTAGGCATGCTGATAGCACCTAAATACCTTATTCCCTTTGATTTCAATGGGCGTTACGCACTTCTGAAAATTTTCAAGGAGCTGCCACTTCATTTTTGGATGAAAATGCCTAACTGCTTTTTGAAAATCTGCTCCCAAGGGACTTTGTGAGAGCTATTTAAACTTTGATCTTCAAATCTTATGGATGTAGCCATTTAAGTCTCACTAAGAAATAAAAACAACTTTTCTTGGCACCAAAACCTGCCTTTTTTATAATGTATGATTCACTAAGTTGTGCAGGGTGAAGGTAATTTCATTGCCTTTATATCAACACTCCAGTGGTTAATTTTGACATCTTTTCTTTGTGTCTGCATGTTGGTTTTGTTGTTGGGGTTTTTTTTTATTTTTTGTATAACTGTAATAATCGGGCCATTTTCTTTATGCAAACCTTGCTCCCAACTCTATTGAAGTCTGTATGAGCACATCTCTCATCATATTTATCATAACAACAGTCTTTTATGGAACTTGTTCTGTATCTGGTACTTTGAGACAGGCCAGCATTGTGGGTTCCAGGGTGAAGTGCAGAAAATAAGTTTTATTGTGTTCAGGGTTTACTTATTTTATGGATTTGAATGAGTGAGTATTCTGAGCACCGAAAGTGATTCCATTTGAATTTACAATGGGGTGATGGGTGAAACTGCAGACGATATTTTCAAATAAATTGATGCAAACACAATACTTTTTTTCCTTTAATTACGGTGAAATCACTCAGTACACATACAATTTATTTTTACATAGTGTTCTAATACAAAGCCTTGCCAAAGTCTTTACAGAAAAAGTTGGTCAGAAGCTAAAGAGAAACAGGGGTTTTGGGGGAGTGACAGCCAAATAGATAGAGTAGCAAAAATGAAAGAGCAGTACTTTATTGCTCCAGCCCATACATACGGTGGAAGGGTAAGAAGAGGAGGTGAAGATCTTAGAACCAGAGAACAGACAGCTGTATGGTGTAGGTGGAGTGGGCGGAGAACTTTTGAGACCTCAGTAATATTTTCTTAAGAACATGACAATACTATTGTGTAGTGTTTGTGAAGTGGGTTTGGTCCCAATCTAATTCCCTTCCAGCAGGTCCTGGGTATGTTTTTATGTCACAAGAAACCAAACAACTCCCCACCCCACTCCTACACCCCAAACACTGCAAAAAGCAAAACCAAACCGAAACAAAGAAACCCTAAATGACACAACAGTGTATCCAATGTGTCTTATAGGCAAACGTGTTAGGTTCAAGACCAAGAACTGAAAACTGAATCTCTTGACTGGGATGCAGTTGGGGTTCACTGATAATGAGGCAGCGTGGGCAAACAAACACTCCCTTCACTGACGCAGTCACAGTCAGCGTACCTTATATTAGTATACTTCTTTGGCTTTTGTCCTTGGCATGCTACCAATTGTCTGAGTTTGACAGTCTGCTGTTAGAGTTCCACGATGTATTTTGGGATACCTTTGGGCTGGACTCACTTCAGATTCAGACACCTTTCCATGCAGGTGAGCTCCACATACTCTGCTATCTGAAGTGCAGAGGGGCCTAGGGATTGCACCCACTATTGCGTCTCCACATGTAATGAGATCTATGCATCGGCATTGCTATCATGTGTACCCTACAGATTTCTTCATATCAGACTTACTAGTCCTCTTGATCACACTATACTTAAGCACGTTGTCCTGATCTGGGAAGAGATTATGCTATCTGGTATGTTGGGTGGTCTCAGATTCACTTTCTTATCCTTCAGCCAAGGGAAGGTGTATGAAATGGGCTTCCCCCAGAAATTGTATTGGTATTTGGCTTCAGGAGCCAGCTAAAAGGATTCCACGAAGCTAAGAGGGCTTGGTTACACCCTGGTGGTTCTTTACCAAACCTATCACCTATTTATGAGTGCATCTCTGTCTAGCCATTTCCATGCCATTATTTTGCTTGTCTTTTGCAAGAGGTTGATGAAGTTGGTGGTCCAGACAGCGTGGCACCATCACAAGTCTTCTAAGCCTTTGGTTTGGAGAGGCCAGAGGGGGCAAATCTATGCATTTCCCTTCTACACTCTGTAGAGCATCCTGTATAGTGTTTGCAGTCTGACAGAGTGTCTGTGCTTTTTCTCACTGTCCTTGAGATCTGCAATATTACCAATAGCTCTTTCTCATGGACCCTAAGTGGTCTTAAACCTGGACTTCCTTAGAACACCAAATGCTAATCTTCATGATTACATACTCTGAAGCCATGAGGTTTTTTCCTTCAGACTTTGCGGCAGAATCCCTTTCTTTATGTGCAGGTGGTGCAGGTTCCCACAGTGCATCTGAGTTTGGGCTTGACTGAGTTCAGGAGTTCATAAACACTCAGGATAATGGCTGGTGTATCTAGTGGGCTTCATTCTGTGCACACAATACATGGGGGTTCTTACATTTTGTGTCTCCTTAAGTGTCTGTCCACACCCTAAGTCAAACAGACTAGTAACATTTCAGTACTCAATACACAGGTGTATAGAACAACAACTTGAATACAGCAGAGCCTTGCTTATAGTGGTTATTGTTCTTTTTACAGATGAATGTTTTTCTACAATGCCAGGTTTCCTATAAACAAAACTAAAATGTACTCATATCATTGCATTGAAGCAATTTGAGTTTTCTCTTTAATATCATTATACATGAAATTTCAGCACAAGTAAAGGTAACTATAAATAATAAATTTAAGCACATCACCTCTTATATGAAGACATGAACAGTCTGAGAGAATCCAAAAAATTGGTACTGCTATTTTCATTTGAGAGCTCTGCCTATACTGGTATGTTCTTTGGATATGAATTCTTTTTCACTAGATTTGGTAAAGGCAACTAGTGTCAGACAAAAGTATAAAAAGGTGTGACATAAACTGTATACTAGTGTGCGGGCCGGGAGCGACCCGAGCCCTTTTTGCGCTGCACGCGGGCTGTGGCCAGCAGCCTGGGCACGCCGGGGCGGAGAGGGAAGGCCTTCGAGCTGGAATTAGGCACGGACGCGTATCGGTAGTTTTAAAAGATTGTTTACTTACACCGAGATGGCAGTGGTGTAGGCTGGAAATCTTGATTAAGTTGCAGTTACAGACAAACAACACAGATGGTCTCGTGGAGGTTGCTAGGCTCCACGGTGCAGAGCTCCGGATGCTCTGGGTGAACGAGCCACCAAAATAGAAATCGTAAGTACGTCTTATAAAAGTTGCGCTCGAAGACGGGAAGAGGTGGGCGGTGGATCAGGCCGCCACGCTCCTCTGGATCTCACACAGGGTTTCTATTACCCTGCCGTGTAGCCAGAGTCCCCACGAGATGGATGTGGAGTCCTCTTCGGCTTGGGGGGGAAATGCTCAAACCTCTTATATGGCTAACAGGCCAATCGTTAGCCGCCACGTGGGAATAATTTAGCACTAGCCAATCACGGGGAACGAATCTGCATACCGGTGGCGGGAACTCTTTTGCACCGTGCATTCCTCTCGCAACATGAGCAATGCACTCTGCAAAAGAAGCTGCAGAAAAGGCAGGAAACTGGTCCCTGCACCGGGGTTTCCTCTTGCTACAGGAAACTCTCCCGTGCAATGCTCTGCAACTTGACAGGGATAATTCTGGTGCCGAAGCACACACACACAATCATGCCTTTTGGGTCATGACAACTAGCATAGCCATAAATATATATTTTTAATTACTTCCTCCCAGTAAATTCTTGAAGGTGACATCCTCTGTATTCCCCCTTTTTGTTTTACTTCAACTGCATTAATATTGGTATCTTCACCTTCAAGAAGTACTCTTTGTAGGTCAGATCCTTGACAAATAATATTCCAGTGGTGTCCATTCTGTTGTTCAAATCATTTTCAACAGATAGGACTGTCAGCTATGGCAAAGGGATATCCTGCTTTGAATTCTTAATGATGATGAACCTAGCAATGCCAGCCACATGCTTCAATGTCAGTCCTCATCCCTATCTACAGAGTCTTCCTGAAAAACCTGTGGTATTTGTAACTGTTCATGACTGTACACACTATTTTCATTGCCAACTCAAATTGGTTGCCTTGGGTACACCTTCAGCCCAGCAATACACTACTCCAGTGTCACCGTTAAGAACACATCAGTACTCTCCCAGACTTTTCTGAATATGCTTACATTGATTTATATGCTATACTGAATAATGAACAACCAAAAAATGCCCTTGCATAACTTGATTTCCTCTGCAAATAACAATGCCGTACTTTAGACTTAAGAATCTACTGTTATGATCAACTTATCATGATGCACAGTCTTTACACAACAGTGGCTTCATGCGAAGCTGGTTGGTGTGAAGTGGCTACCTAAGGGCTTTGTCACAGGTTCACTTGCAATAGTTGTAAATCACTGGAATGTAGTGACCTGTTAAAGTTGGTACACATTAGGAGATAACACTAGAATGAAAGGGAACAACTTTGCAGTGCCATGAGTGCAGTTAACATATCCTAAACTGCTTGAACATGTGTCTGCTTGTATTTTAACTGCACTTCGTAAGTGTTAAGTTGAAAGTGTTATACCACCCTAAGACCTTCAGGGTCAGGTTTTCATTTGTGTTAGAGGAGTATGCAAGATGGAGCTCCACTTCCTTGGGCCCTGGGAGGGAAAACTCCTTTCAGGTGAGGGAAACACTTAGAAGCATACCACTGGTTTTGTCCTAGACCTGCTTTGCTGGCTGGTTGAGAGGAGGGAGAGATGATACCTTTTCTAGAGGCAGCACTGGCACTAACTGGAACCAGTGCTTCTACACCTGATAGAAATTTGGGATGTTCTCCCTGCCAGGTGTAATGGAGTAAGACAGTAGGGGCCAGCCTTTTTGGCAGGTGTGCCATGAATTAGCCCTTCATCCTCCCTGAGCTTCATTTCAATTCCCTTCCCGGCCTAATCTATTTTTCTAGTTTCTGCCCTGTGTTCTCTGCCCCATTTATTGCTCTGCTTTTTGCTCCCTGCCCTATATGCTGCTATGCTGCCTGTCCCTGTCCCAATTTCCTACTCAACACACACAGAGGCTGCCCATGTCACTTCTGATGCATTTTCAGCAGATTTGCCACCTCTAGAATAAGGAATGTTTCTTTATTCCTTATATCCTTTATGCCCCTACAGAAGTTCGGCTCACAGGACTAGGCAAAAATGGCCTGAAAATGCATGAAGAAAACCATGCCATCTTTTTTACTCATATTATCTACTATATATGAATGAAAGTGAATGGCATCCAATTTACTCTTGGGCTACCTTGTGTTCCTAGATGGTTGCTAATGCTGCCAAGAGCACTTGCATATGAACTGTGGTTACTCATTCTGCAAGTGAATGGTATGCATTTTGTTTAGAGCAAAAATTATACATAAAATTTGTTCTCAAATAGTGAATGAAAGAAATCTGTTTGATGTAGTTTGTACCCAGATGCTTTTACTTTTTGGATGGCATGTGGTGTTCATGACACAGGAACTTTATCTGGGTCCTAATCACCTGATCACCATGTAGACACCAACAAATCCCCTGTGACTAATGAGTTTTGTGACCTAATACCACTCCTTCTGCAAAATTGTCCATTGTTTAGAAAATGGGCTGCCGTTTTCCACTCGTGTCTTGGAAGAGAATAGGGACTTCAGAGACTTTTATCTCCCCCTTTCCTAAATGTAGTCACTATAGTCTAGTGCAGGGGTGCCCGACCTTTCACCCCATGGGCTGGATCTGGCTAATGGACTTGATCCAGTATGAGGGGTAGATGTGGTGTGGGACCAATTCAGTGTGCAGCAGGTGGAGCCCAATTATATTGTTGTTGCTGCTGCTGCTATTGTTGTTTGTTGCTATTAATATTATCAATAACATTATTATTATTATTACTATTAATAATAATACTTATAATAATAGTGATTATCATAATGATGTGTGTAAGAGGAAAACCGGTGTCCTAGTTTTAGCTCTTTGAGATGCTAGGCACTAGATTGCATTACTTATCACTTCTCTTCTTATTAAGGGAATAACCCCATTCTGCAGAGTATGTCAAAGAGCCTTGTTACATCTTATGCTGTGAACTGTACACATGTTGATTGGTGTTAGTGCTAGCTTGGAGTTTGGAGCAAGCACACCCTTTGTCTAGAAACCTTGCCTGGTTGTCTCCCACCTGCACAACTGTAGCTTGCCACTAGAGATCTGGTGAGCAGGGGCAGGACTAGGGGCTATAAGTGTGAGTTGCCACTAGAGAGCTGGTAAGCCAGGACAAGCTTCTATCCTTGCTGTATGGGTTGGGGTGCCCTGGGATACTAGAGGACTTCAGTTTGGTGGGTATAACTGTGGGGAGTGGCCACACCTTAATGGAACAGGAGCCGGGTAGTGCAGATCAGAGATAATCCTGCCCTGAAGTGGCATAACTTTGAGCCACATAACGAGTGCTTAAAACCACTTTAAGGTGTTAATGAGTGAACAGTCCAGGGGATAAGAGTTCCAGGAGCTGCCCAAAATTACTGTTTAACAAGGCTCAAATAGATCTCTCTTCCATGTTTGCTATACTCTAGCATAGACATATGTTCTGAGGAATAAGAGGGTTTCTGATTAGTGGAAGGCAGGCATTGGTGAAATCTTTGCATGTTTTTAAGTCTCTTCCTTCCCAGTCAAGCAAATGGCCTGTGAAAGGGTATGCGATATGAGGTTCCTTACCTATGTTAGGCTACTTTAACTAGCTTCATTGAAGGCATTGCCATACCTTCTCGAGACAAACAGGTTTGAAAGAAAAGTGGAAGGTTTGTTTGCACAGCAGAGCACGGTCCAGCACTCATACTATAGTTACACACTTAGATGGGAATCTTCCTTATGTACTTTGCACTTATGCAAACCATCGGTTCAGTTGCAAATAATACTATGGGACTGAAAATCATTTCTTGGTTCTGTCGCATGCAGTGTCCATGTTCATGATAAATTAGATGAATTTCAAAGGTCAAATGTGAAACTGGCATCTTTTTACCAGCTGATAATGGTACCATAAAATGTGTCACTGAAGCATCAAGTTTGTTTAAAACCCTGCAGTCTTTCCATACTGTCATGGCTACCCATCACCATTTTGTCTGTTTTATGCTTGCCTGAGAGATTTCATGCAGAATAAGCCTAAACCCCATTTACAATAAATAAATATATAAACCTGACAAAACACCAATCCCCTGATAGATTATAATACTGCTCAGTGGTAATACCATCCAATGCATTTCATGATGCACATGAAATCTGGACCAATTATCATTTTTTCATACAGTAGATTTTAAAGTATTTTTATTTTCTTTGTTACAGTCTAGTTCATTAAGTGGGGATTTCAAGCTCCTAGTAACAGGATTACTATTGACAATTTCATTAGAACCATAATTCAACTGCTTATATGCCTTCCAAAAAGAATCATCATTGTCCATAGCCACAATCTGTCCATCTACTATGTATTTTTGTTTACAGCTGCTATGGACTCGTCTCTTTTAGATCTGAGGGCCCAAACCTGCTTGTATAAGTGAATTGGAATTTATCCTTTTCTTACATAGCCCAGTGACTCAAAATGTATCTAAAGACTTGTGAAACTTAGTCAACCACAGCCCTATGTATGACTATCTGGAAACGTATTTTGTATAAAAGTGTAATCAATTATTACTACAGTTTGTATCTAGTAATGGGCTAGCCGTGCAGTGTCCAGAATGCCCAGGTGTATAGCAGATAATGCATCTTGAATGGGAGCTATACATATATAAACCATACACTTGTTAGGTATCAGTTTCTATTTAGAATATATGCTTTTGGGGAAAGGGAACATCTTCTAAGCTATTTCCATGCTGCATTGCTTATTGTGAGCAGAGGGAGTATTCCCTGAGTCTGGGAAAAGTTAGTAGCACTTCTAGTCTTTTCTGTCCCCTGTTACAAAGGAGGAGGCTGCTTATAGAATCAAATAATCCTAGATGTGGAAGGAATCTCAGGAAGTGATCTAGTCTATCCACCTCTTCTAAGGGGAATCAAGTTTACCAAAACCATCCCTGACCTTGGACTCTGATCTTAGCTGCAGCCTCCAAATACTATATTAATAAAGAAACAAAGCAAAAGAAATAACATTTTCTCATATATCTTGGCAACTGTCGATCCTCTGAATCATGGTGCACGTGCAAGAGGTCTTTGTGACCATCACACCAAGGCCTTCAGTGTGTATGCCTAGACAAGAGTATGGAGGAGTAGAGGCTACCCTAGACCTGCTATCTCCCCTTTAGACCATTGAGACAGAGGCCAGACCAATCCAGATGTTCAGTGCCTCAGTAGTTGTAGATTCTGCCAGAGAGCAACAGATGAGACCTGCTGCTGACTGCTTAATGCCTCAGTGAGGGCATATTTCTGTCAGGGTGAAGTCCCTTAGTCTTTCTCCAAACAAGGAATACCCACAAAGCAGTGAGGGCTAGGATTTTGAAGCACACTATTCTCACTTTGAGAATCATTCTCTCGAGGTTGCAACCTTGTCATATTTTATAGGAGCTATCCCACCACAGGTAGCCCCACCATATTGTTACTAGGTCCTCCGGTCAGATGCAGTTTGTGGTTGTACCCAAGACTCTCTCTCATATAACCTGCCCCTAAATATAACAATCTCTATTTTTTAAAGGTACCATGAAGTAAAAAAGATCTTTCCTTGGATAAGCATGTGAATAGCAGTAGTTTTTTAGGGAGCCAAGCCTGCTCCTGGGTTGGGTACCAGTCCCATGTGCTGGATGGGGTTTAGGGATGCTAGGTCTGGTGCTGCATGCTGAGCTTGATCTCATAGCAAGTCTTGGGCCAGACAGCATAAGAGCATGTGAGTCCAGGATCACCTGCTGGCTCCAGAGCCACATGCTGAGTTCATCCTGACATGTGGCCCAGAGTCCGTGTACAGTCCCAGACATGGCTCACCAAGTCCAACATGACATGCAGCTTTAGAGACGATGCATGGGGCTGAACCCAGCACACAAGGTCTAGGGCCATGTGTCAGGTTGGATTTAGGATGCTGGCTCCAGCTGTGGACCACCCTGACATACTGGTTGGGTCTGGTTTATGGATAGGGAGCGTTGCTCATGGGTCTGGAAATTGGGGGTGGGGGGGAATGGTGGCAGTGTTAATGGCCATGGCTCCTAGAGCCATGGCCATTAACACTGCCACCCTTCTCTCCTTTCCCCCCCACCAAATTTCTAGACCTGTGGGGATCCATTTTCTTTGCAAATAATGACTCCCCAATTTTCCCCAGCTGAGGTTGTTTTTTTGTGGGGGTGGGAAAGGTGTGGGTTATATGTGTGAAAATACAGTAGCTTACCTGAACTATGCATGGGGCTATTATCTCAGCACCTACATCCTAATATAGGACAATGAGAGAGAAACCCATGAAATAGATGTAGGGGATAAGAAGAAACCAAAGAAAAGAAGAAAAAAAAATCTTTACCAAGTTGTCAGCTTTTACATTCTTTGCTATATGTACTCCCCCCCACATTTTCTTTCAAACTCCAGATCTAAATAGTACTGCTTACAGAAAACCACATAATTTAGATCTATTCTACCTCAAGCTTTTTGAATGTCTGTACCTAACTCAGTTCAGTGCTATGAATATGATATACTGATATACGATCTCTAAAAGTTTCAAAGCCCTGCTTCTCTTTGCTGGCAGGATACAGTTGGTATGGGGTGAAAGATCTGGAGTAGAAATGAGGATTTCAAAGAAGAAAATTGGTAAGTAGATATTTCTTTTAGCATAGATGTCAGTCAGATTAGAATCAATCAAATGCTGTGTTAACTGTTGTAAATGCTCACTGTTTAAACGAGCTTACTGTTCAGTTGGGGCTAGCTTGCACGGGTTTACAGCCAGGGTGTTCAACTGGCAGCTCGCAGGCTGCATGTGCCCAACAAGGGGTTAATATGCAGACCCCAGGATCTCACCTGACTGCTGCTCCTTCCATCACTCCAGCTGCAATAGTTGCTGGAGTCCTGCTCCCTCTTCTGGCTCCCAGTTCTTGCCTTCGCCCTGGGGGTGGGGCAGCATGGGGAGCTGAGTTTGAGTCCAGAGCCACCACAGAGAGAGGGAATTGCACGTCCATGTTATGGAGGAAGAGGGGACTGTTGGCAGGTGTGCCTGGAGCAGCCCACATGGCCCCTGGGGCATGTGGCCCCAGGAGGCTTAGAAGATGAGCAGCACTGTTTTCTAGGAAGTTGACTGGAATTTTTTCTGATGAAGGTTTAAAGGGAGAGACGCATTCCTTCCTAGCTTTGTGCAACATAATTAAATGTATGTTGCCTAACACCATCAGGTCTTTCACATTGATACTGATTTTGCTTTCAGTATCTGATGGTCATGAAAGATTTTCTGGGATAAACTTTCAAAATACATGCTCCTATTGCATGTAGGAAAAAAAACCCATTTAGTTCTGAGTGCAAGTGTTGCTTATAGTTTTTCATCAGGTGGTGCTTCATTGCAAAAGAAACCATTGCTTGTCTCTGTGAGCAAACAGAAACACCTGGGTAGGCCTGGGGGCATGGTTGTCTATTTCAGCATGCAATTGCAATTTTCAGCCTTTCCAAACTGTGATTAGTTATTTAATTGCGCATCCAAATGTAGTTGATGCACTTGCACATGTAATTAATTATGATTTATTTAAAATCACTCGGTAAAGCTTTGTTCGTCAATTTCTTACAAATCAAATTATGGAGGGCTAGATTTGATTTTCAGAGTTTCCTCAATTGTTTTGAACTGCTCTTAAATCACTATCCAAGGGTAAGCAAAGTCTTTTACCTTGAAAAGGTGGGTCCTTAATGGAAACAAAATTGTACTGAAAATTCAGGGGCTAATTGATAGCGCTCAGACTATACAGAATATAGGTTTAAATGTGTTATATACTAGTATATAATTACATATTCACTGCACTTTACATATAAATGGTATATACGTAGTACATATAGAATATGGTTAGATATTCTAAGTGAAGCCATTTCCATTTTGCTAATAAGGTATATAGAGTAAAGAGCTAAATAGGGGGTTTGTAATTTTTTCAGAGAAGGAAGATTTTCAGAAATACAAAATACTTTGTTTAACCAATGTACTGTATTTGATACTGATGAGACATTAAAAGGGAGTTTAAAGTTAAAGAGAGAAGGAGGTTTTGTATTTTTATAACCATGTAATTAGTTTTTCACCGTCAATGAAGGATGCCAGAATGCAGAGTACCGTGGTGTGAAAGCCTCAAAGTGTGCAAGTTTTAATTCTGAGGCTATTCAACAGCCTATCATACAGAATAAAGGCATGTTGAGTGATTCATGGCCACATATTTACACAGATCCCCCATGCTGTGTTACGAATAGTGGGGAAACTTCCCCCTACCCCTCCCCAGATTGCGTAGCTTGAAATAAATATGGATAATACCTTCAGCTATTATCCCTGGATAGCAAACATTACCTCATCTAGTCTGAACAGAGTATCATACAAACTAGCCCTCATTCAAGCTGCAGTCTCTTATTAGGTACTTTTAAGTGCCGTGTTATATGGGTCCATTAATGCTGAAGAGGGAAGGTTCTGAGAGTCCCATTGTAAGACTTGTAGCTGAAAGACAGGTCTGTGGGACAAGAAAAACCAACACAGAATGGTGGTGGGAGAAAAAGACTCTGCATTTTGCTTGGGCTCCAATGCTAAACATTTGGGAAAATTGGATTTTTAGGTCCCTAAGATAAAGAAATGCTAGGAAGGGAGGCAAGATCTTGTAAATCAAGGAAAGTGATTCTTCCACTTTATCAGCACTGGTGTAGTCTCACCTGGAATACTGTGTTCAGCGCTGGGCTCCGCAGTTCAAAATGTCTGTGGACAGATTGGAAATTGGAAAGCAGAGCAAAGTCCAGTGCAGAGCAACAAAAATGACTAGAGGCATAGGAAGGATGTTTTATGAGGAAAGGCTCAAAGAACTAGGGCTATTTAGTTTGGAGAAGAGAAGACTGAGTGGGGCTTGATACCAGTCTTTAATTTCTGACGGGCAATTATAAAGAAGATGAAGATACCATTTTCTCTATGGGTTAGGGGACAAGACAAAGAGCAATGGCCTCAAACTTCAGAAGAGGAAATTTAGTTTAGAGATTAGGATGAAGTTTCTGACTAAGGGTGGTCAGCCGTTTCACCGGTTTGTCAAGGTCATTCTGAATCCCAGCCCTACTCTCCAGAGTGTCTGCAGCTCCCTTCAACTTGATGTCATCTGCAAATTTCCTAAATTTGCACACATCCTCCAGATCATTAATGGATGAATGGTTTGGCTTAATCTCAAAAGCAGAAGATTGAGACAGTACTTTCTAATAGCTATCATATGTGTAAAAGGTCGGTAGGAAGAAGTTGGTGATTAATTATCCCCCATGTCCACAAGATGCAGTTGGCTTAATTTGCAGGAAGCGTGATCTAAATTGGATATTAGGACAAATCTTCCTTACTGTAAGGAAGCTCTGGAACCATTTAGTTAGGGAGTTTGTGTAATCCATATTTGTACAATCAAGTTTTTTAACAGCAGGTGAGAAAAACATCTGTCAGAGATGGCCTAGGGCCATAGGGGCCAACCTTTTGGCAGGCATGCCACAAATTAGACATGCCCCCTCCTCGAGTACCACTCTGATCCCATTCCCATTCTTGATCTGCTGCTCTGCTTTCTACTTCATTCCCCGTGCTCTCTGCCCAGTTTGCTGCTTTGCTTCCTGCCCTATCCATCACTGTGCTGCTTGTTCCCTACCTAGTCTGCTGCCCATGTCACTTATGGCACCTTTGCCACAGGTTGGCCACTCTAGGGACATTTTTTCCTGCCTCAGAAGAGGCAGAGAGACTAGAAGATCTCTTGAGGGCCCTTACAGCTCCATGTTTCTGTGATCCTGTTGTTTTATGAGCAGACTCCCCTATCTTAACCCAAGAGAGCAGAGGAAGCTAAACAAGTAGCAGTTTCTCCAAAAACAGGGAGTGCTCTCTCTGTTTACATAGTCTAACCATCAGATCTACTGAAAGATTATGTAAACCAATAGGGATATCTGGGAAGATAAGCCATAATGCTTTTGTTATTTTTAAATTACTCAGTGGGTATCATTTTCAGCAAAATCTACCTTGTCACAGATGCAAATACATTTCTGGGATGAAGGGCCATGCTTCTTTTACCTGATTCTTGGAAAGGAAAAGAGTGAGAGTTATAAAATATTCACTTTTATAAACGTGTTCAAGCTGCTTTAACTTCCTACTTGAGGTGATGTTTGGCAAGTTATTTTTTTCTTCAGGTTTGAGTTTTCCTGCAAATAATTTATTCAGCACTTTACAGGCATTCACAGGTATTACAAACCTAGGTAAAGTCAACCTGTGACTTGTATCACCTGCTACTTTTCTGTACGTGGCCTCACAGACCCCTGAAATATCCTCTTCAAAGAAGAATGTCAAATAAAGAACACGGTGACTGGGGCTGGTTTCACCACAGTGCATTATTAGCAGTTTCCTGGAGACCACGTTAACTAGTAACACAAGTCTGAACTGCATTTGCAATGTTCTTATTCCAGTTCTGCGTAGATAAGTGACTGACAGTATTCTCCCTTTTCATTTTAAGAAGTGACACTTGTCTCAGACCACATACTCATGTTACTTCACAAGATGCTACAGGGTAAGGGACAATGAGGGAGGAAACTCAGACGATGCTCTAAGCCTTAGAAATGGCCATGGCTCTAACTGCTCCTCCCTCTCACTATTAGCTGCAACCCTTACTTGAAGCTTAATTTAAAGTTGTATGTTCCTCTACATTTGCTCACTAAGATTTTTCACTTAAGTTCACAACCTGTATGGTCTCCTTTGTGGCTTTGTATCTTTGATTTAACTCAGCAGAGCTTTAAAGCCAATCCTTGTTTCCTGACATGCAGAAAAAAACATAAGTTTATTTTTTACCACTGAGTCCCTCTCAATTAAATGCTCCAGTCTCTTACAAACTCATGCTGCATGACCACATTGTTTTTAACTCACAAGAAAACATCTTACAATTTCTCTCTTCCCTGAGCGAAAATGTCATCTTAAAATGAATTATAAATGTGAAGCAAATTATTCTGTAGAAGCTGAATCATACATTAAAAACAAATGATTTCTTACAAGCCATGTCTTACTTTTTCTATTGTACTTGAGAAAACCTGAAAAACAAAGATATAATTAAGGTAAAGAGTAAACTAAACAAGTGACTACTGTAGTAATAAAGACAATAGAACTCTAATTACCAAACAGAAACAACATCTAGCACCGATAATTGCATCAAGTGGTGTAAACGAGTTGTGTTTCAGAACTAAAAATCCGTGCCTCCTTTTCAATGGAAACCTTGATCTCTGCTGTAGCTAAACCAAATACTGACAAAAAACCCACAAATTTTAACAAGCTATAGACCTTTTAACAAAATTGTCATTTTAAAAAGTATGTTGCTCAGATGAGCTTCCATAGCATAAACAATTCTCATTATAATCTGAAATGGGAGGAAGCAATTTAAAATCTTTCTCAAGGCAGGGTTCAGTAAACAAGAGACTCCCAATATTTGCTGTGATCCAAGAACAGATCCAAGGAAAAAGATCCTTTACAATCAGGAAAATTAGGACTGTACATGTTCTAGAGTGTCTTTTGAATAGCATTAATGTTTGTTTTGTTCTGCTTCAGCAGTGGTGTGCAGGTCATCACTAGACAGATTCATAAAGGGCAAAGTAGTAAAATAATAGCTAACCCATTAGAAGTACCGATTTAGTCCTGCAATAGAAGGCACACTGAAAAGGTTACCATGGGACAAATTTTACTAGTGTTTTCACTTTTCTGTAAGAAAAAAATTGTGCCTGTATCACTGGCTCTTCTAATTTTGTGCCCATGTTGAAATGATTGGTACAAACCTGAATGTTTCTTTCTTAACTACCTGATTGTGCATGCAGACAAAGCAGCTAGGTGTAAGGTGTGCTCCTGAGACTTATTTTGTGGGTTCAGTTTTTGCTTCTTATTACTTTGGATCTACAAAACTAGACTGGGCTGAAGTCCAAATTAAACATTTTCACTGAACAAGGGTTTGTTCTGAGCTGTGGTATAGAGTTCTTTTCTTTCTCTGTCGTGTGACCATAGCATAATGATTTTAAAATTTATATCAACCAAGACTTCCACCCAAAGCTCACAACACTTTTCTTAACTCTTATGTATCATCTGTGCGCCAAGGAGAAGGGATGATACAAGAAAACCCCCCGTTTGAGGACCACTTGAGAAATACTGATTATACTGTCCATCTATTGCATCTATAGAATGGTCCATTGGATTGTGTCTATCTGATATTTATACAAGTGGCTCATCTGATTAATCCATTTCTGTTCTGTTTGTAAGCCATAGTGCTCATATCCTTTCCCTGTCTTTTTTTTCTGAAGCACAAGGGCCTGTCTGCAGGTGTCACTTGACCTTTCTTAAGGCCAGATGGGATCAATGAAACCTCTTTGCATTTCTCTGTGTTTTAATATAGTCATCTCAAGGATTTTTTCCATACCCCTATCAGTTGATATTTTGGGGCAAGAAATAAATCATTCTCCATAATCATTATATTTCCAGATACTTATGCATGTTTAGCTATGTTAGCTACCTGGAATTGATGCATTTTACCTTTTTTGAACCTGCTGCATGTTTTAGCACAGATATTCCAAAAACACACTTTTAACTATCACTTTGGCACCTACTTATATATAGCACAAACTACGCATGATATTAGTCTAAAGCCAGATGTCTCATGATTTACCATATAGTTCCCTGGGCTGGGTCCCAGTATTGTCAACAGTCTTTCAAGCCATGGCAACCCTACAGCTCAGCACTGCTCAATATATGTGCATACTCCAGATACCCCCCACTCCATAAAAGATGTATGTGCTAATTAGCCCCCACTCATGACTGGAAAAAGGTGTTCTTGTCATGAGTCCTGGGATCCTCAAAAATGTATGTACTGATGAGGCATAGGGCAACCTGGTCTGGTTTTACCTCATGGAGGGCAGGGCTACACTAATCATATGCAACAGGCTGTGTGTGTCCAGCAGAGAGGTTCTAGGTGAACTGTTTGGGGCCTGTTTGGTGATGTTTGCCAGACATTTAAGGCTGGTAAAGAAATGGGAATCCCTGGAAATGGGAAAGAAAGGTGCAGCTCAGCTATGGGAGTAAAGATGAAGTCAAATGTATGCAATATAGTGGCTCACAATGACTTGAAAGAGTCAGCAATGAGAGGGACTGTGCTCAATTGGTACTAACATATATCTTATTCAGATGGGTTTCACTAGCTCATCCCTATGGCAGGTTCCCATCATCATGTTTGCCCAATATGGGCCATATGTTTTATAGTCATGCTCAGTGTTGGCTGTGTGTAATGAACATCAGAGTTAGTTTCCTGACTGAGCGCATACTACTTGAACTACTACAGCAGTTCAAAGATAGATAGTGTATTTAATGTGGTTTCCTTGTATATAAATGTAAGGCAAGGGTTTTTTCCTTATGCTGACTGGAGGAAAGAAACCTCACCTTGTATTCAAGTAATATGATAATTTGAGGAAACAGTGGTTAGATTCTCTTGTTATCAGAAGTTATGGTATGTGCATTCTTGCATGTAGCAACAGTAAGAAAATAATGCACTTTGTTATTGAATATTTGTAATATATCGGTGTGATTTGGGAAGGGGTGGATCCAGGAAGACTGCAGCGGTAGTCACCTTCCCTCCCCACTTTGATTCTTGCTCCGTCCAAACATTAAAATTATCTGCCTGAGAGGGGCAGCAGCATTTTTGTTCAGGCATCAGCTGAGAGAGTCAATTGACTTCATGGCTCATTATCACTTCCTTAATCCCTGCTAATATCTCCTCATTCCACAGGTGTTAATAACTCTCTCCCTTTTAATGATCTTGATGTTCCACTTTTTAAACTATCTTTCCTTCTGCAATTTTACTGTGTTAGCCATTCCTGATGTCCCTCTTCTGTTTCACAGCCCTGCAGACTGTTTTTAGCTCTAGATAAAAACTTTAACAAAGGTGTAGAAATGACTGACACTGAAGTATTGGAAGCACTGTCAAAACACTCAAAAAGACTAGATTTTGTTTTATGAATCTGAAGAAGAGATGTAAATTTAACTATAATGACTTCAGAGCTAATGGAATGATATATTTTGACTATTTTTTGCTTTTTAAACCTTACATTTGTGCTTTTAAAACATAAGATATAGCCTATCAAATTAGAGCACATTCCAATAAAGTTAGATTTGTTTCTGCTTTGATTTTATAGCTGAAAAATATAGCATTTTAGTAAAGTTTCTAGTTTCTCTTCAACTTGAAAAATATATGATGTTATATGTGATGATGGACCACTACATCTGCATCCCCTTTCCAAAATTCCAGATTCACCCATGGGTTTGGATGTATAAATTACCAACAATGAATTGGTTTGGAAACAGTAGAAACATCTCAGATTTCCTATTCATCCTCATGTCAGCCAAGATGGCAATTCTTTCTCATAGTATTTTGTTATTTGAATGTCTGAACCATCTAAAAAACATCATTTAGATGTAGATTAAAGCAATAGTAAAACAAACTAACTTCTTATGAACCACTGAAGTAGGTTTGTCTGACTCAAACTTTGGGTGAAAGATTTGGGTTAATGATTTATCTATCTCTATATCGCACTTTGTTTTGGAAATCAGGGTTCGGCATTTTTTGTTTTACCATTAGTATATGCATTCATCATCTCAAGTAAGGACTATTTTTTTTTGGAAGGCAAAGGAACTGCAGACAAAATGGAAAATATCCATGTGTTTCTTAATAACTTCTCCATTTTTTCAAACTTTCTCCTTAAGTTAGTTTTCTCATAGCCCCAGGAATGCTATACAGATAGTTGTTTGGCTCAAAAACCATCATGGTGGCTAAATATATGGAATTAAAAAATCAAGGTTGTGCTGAAAAGAAGGTAGTTAAAATTCAGAAAGAGGGATTCCTTAATTAACTTAATAAAATTACTAATGGAAGCATTTTAACTGCTAAATTTAATTTACTTGTCAAGATATCAGGCTACAAGAGGAGGGAAGAGTGGGAACTCTGCTTTCCATTATTATGTGCTCTATTATAGAATAAATTTGCTTAAAATGAAATATATCACAAAAAGCCATCAATGACATCTTAATTTGGAACAGCCAGTTGAAAAGTAATTAGACTGTGAAGCAATCAGTTCTAGTAAATCAGTGTTTCCCTTTACATAAACATACATTTTTACTATTTATAAACAGGAAAGACTTCCAGGTACTCAAGTAGCAAAAATTTGATTGTATTTCTGCTGTTCGTGTTTTCTCCTTTACATTACAAAACTGTCAAAACAGAATGTATTGCAACAGGCGTTAAAGATTCAGGGCTCATTGCTGCTGAGCAGTCCAGACCTGATCTAGCAAAGCATGACGGACAGGCTCAACTGGGATCAGCACCTTGTACTGAACTGTATGCTTTTTGAGGTGCCTTCTGTTTCCACTGAGAAGATATGGTGCCTTACAGTCAAAAAATGGGGTTGGGTTTTATATATCTTGTATGTGTGTGCATGCATGTGTATGTGTGGTACGTTACCCATACTGCAGTACTGTATGCAAAAACCGTCCTATACTACAGTTCATAGAAAGCTTTGATAATGTGGATGGGACTTCCAGCAGCTGTCAGCATTGATGTAACTCTAGCAACACTGAAGTCAATAACAAAATTCCTTAACAAGGTTCAACTTTGAATCTTGTTTGAAAAGCCTACCTTTAGCTTCCATCGTGACTTTAGTCAGATGTTTTGTTTTGAGATAGATGGTCTTTAATTTGAACCCTTACACATTTCTTCTTGTTGACCCTTTTTTTCATTACCATGATAACAGTGACTCTGAATAACTTAGGAGATTCATTTAAATTGGGATTTCCAGAAAAAAATGCCAAATCCCAGTAAATTTCAGTGGAACCTGAGCACCCATCCCTTTACTGCTCTTTGACAAAAATCCTGTTTTATAATTCAGTAACAACAATAGGTCAATGACATCACTGTTACAATGATATGGGTTACAAGACACATAATGGCATGTGGATGTTAATATTTCTCTCTGGCCTTTTCTGCTATTCTCCAATCCCAAACAGTTACCCTCATATCTTTAGACATCTCAACAGTTCCTGGCACATTATAATTCTGTAGTTTTCTTTTAATGACTGTTATTGTTTAGAGTTCTTTCTAAGAATTTTAAAGCATTTTAAATGTTTTGTACTAACTTTTAATAATTTGTAATAATCAGCTTGAAAGAGAGGATTTAACTTGCTTTCAAGTTGGATTGTAACTATGCTGTGATATTCTTATTGAAAGCAATCATTTTTTTGCCATAAAAGTAAATGCACCATTGTTTCTAAGGTAAAATTTATACTCCTTCTATGACAGCTTACAGCTGTTTTTAATTGAAAAAGCAGGTCAGAACATCTGTTCTGTCTCCATAGTTAAAACATTTGATTCAGTGAGATCCAGTGAAGACTGTGAGCCCTGTTCACCAGGAAGAGATGTATAAGTGCATGATAAAAGTTGCACTGATTGCCTTTACACAAGGCTCTTTCTTACCATAGCTTTGCCAATTCCTGTTTAATAGAAGGAAATAAAATAGTGATAGTCAATAAGAAGCTCTTAATTCAGACTTTCAAAATATACAGAAACAAGAAATGCTATTGAAATTTAAAATTGCTAAAAGGAAATGCTTTTTACATAAGACTTATTAACAGGAGGAACTCACTGTCACAATATGCCATTAAATAGGATCTAAAAGAGAAAACATTGTATGGATGGTGAGAACATACACATTAAACAGGATAACAAAAAATACAAGATATAAATTATCATGTTTCATGATAGAGGCCAACTTCTGATTGCTTAGAATTAAGAAAATACTTTCCAGATAGGGAAGTCATGGCATAATGTAATTGTCCCCTGTAGGGTTTCTAATTCAGGTAATTTCTCTGAATTCTCGCATATTGGCCACTGCTGGAAACAGCATCCATGGACTGGATCCAGAATTTCCATCTTCTTATGGGGCTGCCATCATAGCTCAGATAGCCAAAATATGGCAAGGAGACAAAGGAGTGGCTAATTTTTATCAGATTGGTTTGTGACCAAATCAAAAATGCCTTTTTCAGCTATGTGTGCATGTAATAGTCTGCCAAACAAATTAAGGAAATCTGCTAATAAAAAAATGGCACCAGTAACGATACCAAGCAGTTGGCTGCT
>NW_005841866.1:1212426-1216359 GCF_000455745.1 Alligator sinensis
GAGTTGTAGAAAAGTAAGATTTGCAGTATGAATTTGATTACTACAGTTCCTTCCAGCTATCATTTTACCTGGTTTTGTCAGGTGATTCGTGTATGCTGGGAATGTATTTGCATTTTGCCTCTTATGTTGGGGGTAACTTACCTGAGAAATCATATCACTATATTTTTGAGAGAGAGATCCCTGAAATTTCCCATGCAGGTAACTCTGACCCATAGCAATATCCTCCATGGAGAAAGATCTTCTGGACCTCCTCCATAAAGAAGGACCAGAAATAACCCATACAATGTCTATGCCTACCTTGTAGGGTGGATTTTGTTGAATGCCTACAAGACACCACATTCATCTGTGCTACACTAATCCTGTTCAAGAGGAGGTTAGATAAGCATCTAGCTGGGGTCATCTAGACCCAGCACTATTTCCTGCCTATGCAGGGGGTCGGACTCGATGATCTATTGAGGTCCCTTCCGACCCTAACATCTATGAATCTATGAATCCCTCACTGGGATAACATCCCCAGGGATCATTAGCCACTATCCTAAATTAGAGTGGCCATTACTCAGGGTGCCTAGATTTAAAAAAAAAAAAAAAAAAGCATCCAGTTCCCTATAGCCTCTGCACTCCATTGAATATAGATAGAGCATGGGCAACATGAAGAATCTAGTAACCCCTTTAACCATAGCATTACTATTTAGAATATACACCTGTAAAGAAGAGTTAGAATAGAAAAAGGTGGTTTTTGGAAAAGTGCTCTTAATGATTCATTTTTACTATATTTTGGACAAATTTAAATCTCCTGGCCTACATAAGGGACATGGGAAGATCTGAGAAAATCTGGAATGGCCAGAGTTCATCTGTGCAGAAAGAAGCAAGGGGTGGAAGTAAAACAAAACTGCATGGGAAGCTCCTCTGTGCATGATGGCTGCTGTAATAGTCTTTGCTTATTGAGATTTGAGTGGACATGATGAATTATTCTGCCCTGATTTACTTATTTGCCAAGTGGTAGGGGCTGTGCAAAAATTTTGAAGAGGCTACTGGAATCGTATTTTATTACTACTAATAAAGATTCTTTACTTTTCAGATTGCTTAGACAGAATAAAACTGTATCTTTAAGAAGCATTAAAATTAATTATTCAGTAAAATTCTGTTACTTTTATCTCGCTTTTTGTTTTAGACTACTTCCCTTCTGTGACTCCTGCTATGCCTGCAGCATGTGGTTTTCTTTTGTCTTTCTGGTGCTGTTGGGTGGGAGAGGGCAAAAGGCATTTGAAAGCATTGTTCTCATCATAACTGTCTTACTTTTCTCCCCTCTTCTTCTCCTAGGCTCTTTCATTGTCACATAAAAGTAACACGCAGCAAAGCTATAAAACAAAAAACAAGTTGCATTGTAAATGGAAACACAGTGTGCCTCCTGACCATGACTTCCCTACATATAGCTTGAGCTTCCTATTGACTCAGTGGCATGATATTTAACATTCCCTATTATGGGCTTGTTGTTTTCTCTGAGTTCAATACGTGCATTCAGCCTAATGATGAAGAGTGGGGTTTGCCTGGCAAGTTCAACCTCCAATATTTGATAGTCTCATTTGAACACATTTGCAACTGTGAAAAAGGGCTTGAGGCTGTGCTAATTAGAAAAAAAAACAAAACAAAAAACTCTTTGTTTCTGTGCTTTGGTATTCAGGGTTCTTGATGGCTTTAAAATATAGGTCAAATATAAATATACATGCATATAATAATAACAAATCTATGTTAAATGAATGTCAGGGGTCCAAAGTCAAGTATTGAAAAGACAGGAAATGCTAGAATTTTAAGGTCACCAATGCACCCTTACTCAACCCCTTTCTATACGCATGTTATGATATAGTCCATAATCACATGATGTACAATTTTTCCCAAAGGAGTCTTACCTCATTCAGTGCTCAGGATGGGTGATGCTTATTGAATGGGTAGCTATTGAGAATTTCTTTTTGTCTTCCTCATTCAGTGTCTGGCCTCATGCCATATTTATTGCAAAGCATCTCCCCTTCCTCTGAATACAGAATTATTAATTTTTTCATGGGTTTTTCTGTGTGCTTTCAAGATAATACCTTAGTATTTTTCAGACATTTATGTTTTTTCCCTTCATTATCTTCCTTTCATCCTCCTTTTACACATAGGGAGCTGCAGCACAGCAAAATTGTCAAAAGTGTCAATAATTTTATATGCCTGATTTAAGAAGCCTAGATCCTGACTTTTTTTTTAATACTTAGCATTATTGTACTTTACATGTTCAGCTTTCAAGGACCTCAGTTGTAGTTGCAGAGCCTATCACCTATACAAATTAAATCCCAAGTGTCTTAAGTTGGGTGCCTGGAAAATAAGTGACCAGCTGTTTACATCTTGGCTTATGTGACTGCCAGAATGTGGCAGGGAAAGAATTCAGTTCCTCCGGGTAGTATTGGACTGTCTTAACCACCAGACCATCCTTTTTGTTTAGGAAGTTTGGTTTATCACACATCTTCCCACTACAGCCATGAATGAGACATGGTCATGATAGGCAACTTTCAACACCATTGTCCAAGCCTAATTCATTCCCAGAGCAAGTCAATCCTGCACAATGAATGAGGTAGAGGTCCCAAGGGAATAGTAAAATACGATCATGTAATTAAAGAATATATCATAATACAGACATAAAGTTAACACTGCATGGACAGTTTTCCTTTTGTTTTTTCCCAATTTTTGAGCCTTTGACTATACAGCCTTAACATGCTTTTAATGTAGGGTTTTTTTTTATAAATTCCATTTTCTAAAGTTACTTTAAGTGACAAATTGAAAAACCCAAATTTTATCATGTGGCTTTATATCAACACTCATTTAGGTTGTCATTTGCAGGGATCTTTCAATCTGCAGGAGGTCTCTATACCACTAGAACCAGGGGAGAGAGGGGGAGTAAATTAAAATTTGTCTTGGTACTCAGTTCTCCCTCTGCCTTCTCCCCAGCTCTGCTGGGTATGAGATGCCAGACCTCAAAACAGTAACATTGTTACATCTACAAAAGTTAATTCTGGCCCCACACTGACACTAACCCATTCTAGACCTTACGCTAGTGCACCCAGAGGGGAAAATTCCACATTTGGAAGGAAGAAATATTGGTAAGTCAGGGTGATTTTATTTTTAAGTAGTGACTGTTTGAAGCTATTCAGGGGGCTGGGAAGTTACAGTTAGTCCTGGGGGAGAACAAAGCAGTTGGAAAGGAATGGGGAACAACATCTGTTCCATCTGTAAACCTATCACTTCAATCCCTATCTGAACAGCAACGGAACCCCTGGAAGTACCATAGCCAAACCATGTTATGGTTTATGAGACATCCCCTTGCATAGAGTCTGAGCAGTCACATATTACCTGAAAAACTCTGAATGTTTCTGTCTCAAACTCAATGCATAACCGACAGTGACATGCATATGCTCCTTCTGTGTTACAGAGAGGTCAGGATGCATCCAGCCCCTTTCTCTGTCGCTTCCCATCCTTGGATCCTATTCATTCCAAAATACAAATCCTCTTCACAGGTGCTAGGAATGCGCAAAATTTCATCGGGTGTTTTGTTTCGAAGCTGTTTTGACATGTTTTGAGCTCAAAACAGTGAAATCAAAACAAAATGAAAGGCTTCGAAACAGCTTTGAAACGAAATGAGGGCACTCGAAATGTTTTGAAAGTTTCTAAGCATTTCGAGTTTCAAAGTCGGGCTTGCTTGCGCTAAACAAACTAAGGAGAGGGAGGGGAAGGGGTGGGGGAAGGACTGTTCTGATATTGACATCTGGCTCCTAGTTTGATTCCCCAGCTCTCTGATCACTTCCCCCAACTCTCTGATCATTTCCCCAGCTCTTTCTGGGGGGTGCGGGTTCCTGATCTGTGTTCAGGGTTTCAGCATGCTGCCACTGCAGGCTGGGGCCAGTG